>NC_061118.1:7182124-7196353 GCF_002878395.1 Capsicum annuum | reverse complement strand
CTTTTGGGCACAAGAACAAAAGAGAGTTCTTGTTGAAAAACCCCACATACCTTGAGTGATGAACTTTAGATCGATACTCATTTTTGAGATGTTAATCATGCCTTTGAATGATGGTTCTTGGAGTTTTTAAACTAGGAACTTGGAATCTTAAATAAATTTGCAGAATTAATGGTGAACTTTGAAGGTTCTTGAAGTTGGATGTAGGATCTTAGGATTTTCTTTTTGAGGGAATTTGATGAAATATAATATATAATTCTTCTAATAGGCTTTAATACAGGGTTTGAACAGATTTTGTGTGAGGGGGAATGAATAAAACGCCCCTAAAAATCAAAAAAAGTTCTCGAATCTGTCCTTTGGTGGACTGTTTTGATAGTTTAAAGTAGATCAACCGTAACGTTTTACTCCGATATCCAAATTGGATGAAACTAATTTCATTAGAAAGAGGACTCGTAGAGCTTTCTATTAATATATAGTAGATCACTCAGATCATTATGTACAAGGAGTTATGATTGTTTAAAGTTGGAGCAAAAATAAGCCAGGCCTCAGTACTTTTTCCTGCACATTTTACTGTTCACTACTATTCACAGTTCTATCGGACTGTTCACAACTCGCCACTCGGGTGTCCATTTTGGAGGATCCACATATCATTGGATATATTATTCTATACTCTATGCAATGGTGGGTCATAATCTAAGACATTCCGCAAGGAAAATTTATAATTCATTCTAGAAGATAGAACCCAAAACATTTACGCATAAAATTTCAAAGAAAAATTTCTTGGGGTATTACAGAAGGTAAGGTTATTGTTATGAGAAATTTTTAGGAAAGGAGTAGGTTGTAAAAATCCTTGTGGAAGTGATAGAGAGTGCTATGTCATTTGATGGATAGATCATACCATGGAGATAGGAGAGGTAGTCTTGAATATTGTGATTGATAGATATACCCATAGTTGTGTTAGGTACTTAAGAGGTTTGGTAATGCATGGTTTTATAAATAGTTTTCATGGCATGGTAGTTGTATTGATTTGGTTTTCAATTATAGGTTGGGATATTTTGTTATAATGGTTGAATATAGTTTGTTCATGTCCTTTACTCATGGTTTCCATAATAGAAAGGTGATGGAAAAGGAATAGTATTTTGGGAGAGAGGTAAGGAGTAGAGCTCAATGGCTTAAGTTAACTTCTCATTGTTTTAAGTAGGCTTAAACATAGAAGTGGTGGTGTATAGTTTGACTTAAGCTCTTGTAGTGATATATCTTGGTAAATTCTAAGGTTGAATGGACTTACTCTTTAGCATGAGTCCATTAATCTGATATCCTATGTGTTTGTTTTGGGATAAGGTATGGTTGGTTCCTTTGGGTGGAATATCTCAAAATTCCTTATTTTTAAGGGGTGTCTTGGACAGGTGAGCTCATCGGTTGCAAACAAAAGTTGTGGCTTCGTTGAAGGCTCCATGGTGGAATTAAAAATCTGAGAAAGCCATTTGTGATGCAAAAGTTGACATGGAGTCTAATAATCCATGTTGGTTCTTCGTCCTGGAGAAATTATTACATAGGGTATGTCTTCTACAATACCTGTTTGCTTTCTAACTTAGTTAAAGGTTTGAATGAAAGTGTTGGGCGTAAATTGTGCTTGGAATATATGATGATCTTCTCATCTTGGCTTGTATGTTTTTCCTCTATTTTGGTCGGACGAAAGTTTGATGTGTGTTAAGGTGTTATCTCATGCTTATTCTTATTGTTACCCGTCATTCGAGGATGAATGAATCCTAGTGAGGGAGACTGAAACATCCCAGAAATAGGACCCATGAAAATTTCCAAAGTTTAGACCCTTTTGACTTGGTACGACTCAAGGGAGTCACTCTTACCCTTCGTTACGAGTCATAGGGTTCCTATGTGGTTCAATCATACCATAGGTAGTAAGGATGGTCTAGCTACTTCCCAAGATATGACTTCTTAAGATACAGATCATATTGATGGATATAAGTGGTGTAAGGCCTAGTTGTATAATTCCTAAGGTATTGGTCTTATGGAGTCTTCCCTATATATAATTTGGATACAATTGAGGTTACCACTCATACCCATAGGTATGAGGTCATGCGAAGATTGGATATGAGCTGGGGTATGAGTTGGGGTCTCACTCATATCCTTGGTTACGAATGGTAAGGTAAATCATACCCCTGGAAGTGAATTATTTTAATTTTTAAGTGAAGGGTATTTTGGACATTTACTACTCCTAAACCCTTATGTCCTCATGTTATATACCCCTATATGGCCTTCCATAACACTTATTAAAGGATTAGAACACATAAAATACTCTCTCAAACTCTCTCTTGGAAGAATGGAAGCTAGGGTTTTACAGGTGCCCTTCAAAAGGCTCATACGTCAAGCTTTCTTCTATGATTATTCTTGTATAAGGCATGTACTCCTTCCCTCATTGTTAACTCTAAATAAAAGTATGATTTATTGTATTTTAATATTGGTTTATGAATCATGAATAGTGGATTTCAAAATATTGTTAAGGGTCTTGATGCATAAGGTTTGGTAATGGTTTAAACTATGTTTTTACATGTTTTTGGTAATGGTTTGCATATGTGGTTGGTTGTTGGTTGTTGGTTGTTGGTTATAGTTTCACGAATGGGTTTTTATTAACCCTAATTATGGTGATTTACACGTTGGTTTTGGTCTTGGTAAAGGTATGCCCTCAATATGTTTGATAAAATGCCTCAAAGAACGCTTTTACTCTATTGTTGAACTTGCATTGGAAATCTTGCATGGTTTGGTTTGGTAATGGAATTCTAAAATATTTTTGATGATTTTTCATGTTTTAAAAGTTTTAAATGATATAAATTCTTTAAAGTTTTGGCATGGTCTTAAATGGTTTGGAATGATTTAAAAGTTAAGATTTTGTAGGTTATGGTTTGTCTATTTTGAATACCTTATGGGATAAATGGAAATCCCCCAAGTGAGTTCATTAATGGAATTGGATTAAATGGTTTCCAAAGGCTTAAGGCGAATTGGTTATGCTTGTGGAGAATACGTAAGTCTCCCAAGAGGTTTAATATGGCTAATGGAAGGGAACTTGAATATCCCCTCAATCTAAATGGATTGGCTATGGATTATGCTTACAAGTATGGTGGTATGACAATACCACCAATTTATTGAATAGCCTTGGTTAATAAATGGATAATTTGATTGTTTGTTAATTGTTTAAATTGGGCATTAATGGAGGGAAGTGTAAGCTAAGCCATGGAAGGTGGCGGTCTCAGGTGGGACCAGAACCTGAAACTTATATTTGCCAACATGAGGGGTCGTTGATAGCCACGTGCGAGTGTCACATCTATATTGGAGGGATGTACTAGTCATCCCTTGGATATTTCCTGGTTGTGTGGCTACATGCACTGGACCCTTTCAGCAGGGAGAGCTGCACCCATATAGCTTATGGGTGGTAGGACAGCTAAGCTACACAACCCAGGTAAAGGTTTTAACTGCATCCTCAACTTAGTTCCCTTTATCAGCACTTATATATATGTATGTTTGTAGGCATATGGATGGTTTTACTTGTTTTTTTAAATGGCATTATTTTATCCCTATCCTGAGTGCATGCTAGTGTTTACCCACTAACCCGTCTTCTGGAGGCTATATACCCATGCTATGCCGAAACCAACCATTCTACTCCTCTTGCATAGTAATTAGATTTAGTAACGGCCATTGGATTGAAGTGGTGAGATTTCTTAGTTTGGAAGGCATCTATGTCATGTCATGGGTTACTTCATATGTATTTCTCATCTTTCACAGACTTTGGTTTTTTGCTATGGTCGGGGGAATGTTCAGACTGAATACTCTTTGGTTGGTCTAAAGGTTTTGTATGGAAAACTGTGGACTTGGGTGTGGTATGAACTATTCTCGTTATATATATACATTGGATTATTGTTAACTTTGGTTTAGGTTATGGTTTCTACTTCGGTTGGTTGGTTTTGGGTGGTTGGACTTGATTGGGTTGGTCTCGGTTATCAATTTATCCCAGAGTCTCCACATGGTTGTACACGCTATCTTGTTATATGTTCGGACTTCAGTAGACTCAAGATATGATAATGGTTGTTAAGTTAGGTAATGGGATCGGTCCTCATCCCTAGTTGAACTTGGGATGGCCCATTACGACAAGGCCCTAGTTAGAGATGCGTTACCTATCCTGGCCCCTAGATGGAGATACATCTTGAGGTTGTCATCTACGAATAATGAGAGGATTACTTAGGTAGGTCTTAGGACCCTCGTCTTATGTAGTGGTAGCACGTGTCCATCTATGAAAGAGTGAAACCGAAGAAATGCTTTAGAGACCAACTCAGACACTTGGCACAAAATAAGTAAAAGAAGTGAAGAACTACTAAGAATGTCCTATAGACTCCCAAAGATAAGAAACAGACATCATCATTTCGTTCTGCAGGACTCTACTAGACATATGCTCTTATGCCAACAATACCGGTGAAACTTCGCTCTGATGGAATTTTATCAGGACTTGAGTTACAAGTCATGATGGAACCTACTTAATACCGCCAGTGGGTAAGCCAAACTATATCACAGAGCTAATTACAATGGGCTAGCTTAGTGGAAAATGCCCCTAAAGGGCAAATTCGACAATACAATTCATAAATAAGCAAGGTAATAGAAATAATCTAAAAGGTAGCCATAACATAGAAAACTATCACATGACCTGGTAGAGTCAGTACAAGAGCTATTAATACACACTCATAAGTTATAGAATAGTTAATATAATATTTCCCAAAACAAAGGACTAGACACAGATAAATAAAAGGAAAAGGGGCAACTCCATCTCCAAGAGCTCACACTATTTCAAAAATCCACCACATCATTATCCTCAAATCAGCAACAATAATTAGTACTTAAATCTGCACCAAAAAGGTACAGAAGTGTTGTATGAGTACTAAAACCACAACCTTAGTTCTTTTGGATATCAGTTTAGTAGATCCACGTCAGTTAGTTTTGTACCTTTGGTAAAGTATAGCGCACCCTTCTCGTTGGGTTATAGGTTGGACTCCATTTATCTCAAACAATGTATTTCAGTTAATAGTAGCTCCCACAATTTCAAACTTACAATTTATACATGACTCCTAGTTCAGTTGTACTTGTTTTTAAACTATGACTTTTTAGATTATCATTTCATATCTTCATATAAGTATTCTTATGTAATGTCATTGTACTACAGTTCAGATCTTTGTATTAAGTTAGCATTCTTTATAGATTTACATCATATTAAGTATTATTTTTAAATCTTATGAAATACTTATGCTTCAACAACTATTCAATTTTTTAGAAATATTTTAGCTCATGTATTCAAAAATTGCTTTATGTTTCAGTACAAACATGATTTAATTCATTATAGTACATGATTTATGTCCTTATTTTTAAAGGTATTCATAATTATTTCATATCTCACATGATCAGTACATTTAAAGTACTGATAGCATATCTCATCTTCCTACGTTTTTCATGTAATATAGATTCAGGTACTTACTATCATGATTGTTGGTAGGAAGATCAAAATTTTAAGTCAGTAGGTGATTACTTATATTTATTTAAGGACTCAAGTTAATTTATAGTTCTAGTATTTTGTTCTATTCATATATATTTATTAGGGTAATTGGGATCATGTCTCGATTACCTATAGTCAGCTTAGTAGAGGCTTCATCTATAGTCAATTAGATTTGATGTATTTAGTTCCAATTTTTCTATTATCTAGTGTTGTAAACAATTTTAAATAGTATTGTAATGAACAAGTTTAGTTATGATATTGCTTCTGGTTAGTGTTTTCACTTTTACATATTTTAGTTCAATTGCTCATAAATCATGTTAGTATTATGGGTTAGTTTAGGACCACTTATTGTTCGAAGCACCACATTATGTCTGAGGGTAGTCTTGAGCGATGAAAATCTTGCATCATGAGTCTATACAGAACTTTTCCAATTATTCTATTGCTAAGCATAGAGAATTAAAAAAAATAAAGAGATAATCTTAGGCCATCAATTGAGTGTGAACCTTTGAAGTGACCATATAAGCTTTCTCATTATGAGTTGAGTGACAAAGTTTTGCCCGTGCCTTTGACCCTTTACTTGAACAACCATTTCATAAGCTATAATTCAATCTCCTATTATACCAACTTTTGAATAAAAGCCACCTTGAAAATTTTAGGTAAGGCCTTAAACAACCTTAGGAAAAATACTAAGTTGAGGGAGGAGGAATTTTTGGGTGAATTTTATGATTAAAAGTTCATAAAAGTAGGGATAATTTACTTCCTTCTCTAGCTCATCAATTGAAACACCCTTGTTTCTGGATCTTAGAAAATTTCCTTGATATCTAGTTTTTAGGAAACATACAACTTAGGGTAATGAATCGCACACTTGGGTACGTGTGGTATAGTCCAATCATATATTGACCAGTATTGGTTGGTGGAATGGATTTTGGTTACTAGAATGGGTACGACTTGGTGGTATGAGTCGTACTAGCAGATACACAACATTTGGTTCCTTCACTTATCCTTAAAATTGGTAGAGTAAGTTGGATCTAAGTACGAGTGGCTCACCATGAGCTGTAAGCCAGGGTGCGATTCGTATCTAGGACTTGCATGGTGGCTAATGTTCAAACCTCCTAGATTCTATCCCGTCAGGGGTACAGTATATGGGTACTAGCCATACACTTGAATATGACTTGGGTTTAGATATGTCATACCTTGGATAGTGTAGGGTCCAAGAGGGGAAGCTTAGGGTACGAGAGGTGGGTACCAATCGTACAAGATAGATATCACTCGTAAGGGTTAGTCATACCTTATGATGAGAATTTAATGCAGTTTAAGTGAGGGAGATCTAGATATTTCCCACTTATTCTAATAAGGGCCCACAACTTATATTGCCCTTGGGAGGTTATTTATCCTATCATTCTATTCTTAAATACTTGAAAAACACTCTTAAATCATCTCTAGAGTTCTTGGGCAATGGAAGCTAGGGTTTCATCTTAAGGAGTAAATTGGGGCTTGTCATGGTGATTTCTCTCCATCATCATCTTGGTTTAAGGCATATTCACTTCCCTCATTGTTAGTTCCAACTAAAGGAATGATTTTATACAACGTTTTTGTGATTTAATTGTTGTATGATTTTAGGTTTTCCAATATAATTTGGGGGTTTTAGTCATAAATGCTTGGTTATGGTTTTCCCTATTTTAATTAGGCCTTTATAAGTATTAATGGTGGTTTTGGATAATTGGTTGCATAGTAATTGTTATTTGGTAATGGACTTTAGTTTTGAATATACTATGCCCCCAAAGTGTTTGATAAAATGCCTATAATAATGTTTTCAGTAAAATATTGGTTTTTCAATAGAACTTTTTCATTGTTTAAAGTTGGTAATGGAACCCTAAATTATATGAATAGTTTAAATGTTTTTTAATGGATTGGAAAGGCCTTGGTGGCTATGGTTTTGGTTAATTAGAAATCATGTGAGGGTAAATGGAAATCCCCTAGGGATTGGCTAAGTACAATACTTGCAAGTTATTATTGGTATGATAACACCACTACTAATAGCCTTCTGTTAATAATAAATTATTAATGGCTTAGATGGAATATTGTTTTTATTGGACTTAAAGGTGGGATGTGTAGCAAATTCGTGGCAGGTAGAGGTTTCGAGGGATCTAAATTGGGAACTCATATTTGCTGATGTGAGGTTAGGTCCTAGTGACCATGTACATGATGTCACACTATATACTTTGGGGGATATACTAGTCATCGTAGGTTTTCTTCCCTAGTCGTGTGGCTTTACACACTAGGGCCCTTTCAGCAGGGGGATATGAACCCATATAGCTCTTAGGTGGTTTAGGATGGTAAAGCTACACAACCCAGGTAATGTTTTTAATGGCATGCTAAACCCGATTCCTTTTCCTGACATGGTTATATATATGTATGGTTGTGTGTATATGGATGGTTTTTACTTGGTTTTATAAATGGCATTATTTTATCCTTATCCTGAGTTCATGCTAGTGTTCACCCACTAACCCGTCTTTGGGCACTTTATCCCCACGCAATACAGGAATCGACCATTTTACTCCTCCTTCTTAGTGACTCAAAATTTGGAATCATTATTAGGATTGAAGTGGTGAGATTCCATTAATTCAAAAGGCTCTATTTCATGGAAATTATTTCATACTTTGACTTATTTATGGATATTCATTTTAGCTATGGTTGGGGCCAAGTCCCAACCAAATTTTGGTATTCTTTTAGGTAGTGGCTTGTTTCTACTATTATGAGTTAGGATGGGCAGGGTCGGTAGTGGTGTTAGACTTAGCATTAGTATTGGGGTTAGGGTTAATACTGGTTAATGATATTATTGGTTGTTCCACCGTATTTTATTTTTGGATTAATCATATTACATTTTGGATCTCCTTTGGTTATTGTCTAGTTTATGGCCCTTGGTTCGGTATTGATTTGGTGTAGTGGTTTGTTTGGTACTATTTGGTGGATGGGATGACTTGGTAAGGTTACTCTAGGAATAGAACTATCATAGGACCATCCTTGTCCAATTACACTATCTTGTTATATCTTCAAAATCCAGCCAACTCAGGGCAAGCGGGTAGAGGTTGGGATGGGTAATTAGGGTGGTCCCAAATCCTGGTTGGACTTGGGATGCCCATTACAACATGGCCCAGGGTCGGTTTATGTCAAGTTTATATCAAAGCTTTAGGTTCATGGTCAATTGGGAGTCCACAAAGTCGTGTTTGGTAGAGTTTCTTTTAAGGGTGTATAATGCGCCATACTCATAAGAAAGAGGCTACAAGACATTTAGGAATTCTTTAGTCTCTTGGTATTCTATTTTCATGTATATAGTCTAAGTTCTATAAAATATTCTCGAATCCTTGGTCCTTCACATTTTAGATCATACCTCGATGATCTAGAACACAAGAAAACTCTTTAGTCCCATCCAAGGACAATGTTGATAGGGTAAGTCCTACGTTTGGAGTTCGTCTTTGATCTCAGGGTCCTATCTTTGATAGTTCTAAAGTTCCTTTGATTGTTGCTAGTCCTCCATAGGGTGAGGTGACTAATGTAGAATTTTGCTAATTTAATCCTGCTATTGCTAAATTGGTTGCTACTTAGGTTGAGCGGGATGTATCAGGAAGGTTATCTACTTAGGCCATAAGGGTTGGTCAGTTTATGAAATTAAATACTCCTACTTTTATTGGTGTAAAGGTAGAGGAAGATCCTCAGGGTTTCTTATATGAAATAGAGAAGATATTCAGGGTGTTGTAGGCTACTAATGTTGAAGGTGTAAACTATGCAGCTTATCTGCTCAAGGATGTTGTATACTAATGGTACAAAGAGGGGGATCGGATAGAGGTGATGTGGAGGAGATGCCCTTATGGGATGCCTTTTCTGGATCCTTTTTTCCTCAAGATTTGAGGGAAGCAAAAATGGAGGAGTTTGTGAATCTTATGAAAGGGAGAATATTTTTCAAGGAATATGCCTTGAAATTTCACCACCTGTCAAGGTATACTCTTGATTTGGTGTCTGGCATAAGAGTAAGGATAAGAAAGTTTACTTTTGGGCTATTTTAAGATTTGATCTTAGAAAATAAGACTACTTCACTGATTAAGAATATGGATATTTTAACATTAGTTGTCCACATGGAACTGGTGTAGGATGAGAAAAGAAAACAAAAGAAGTTTGGAGATAGGCAGGGTAAGAAGAGCAGGTTTTTGATTTAGGAAGGTGCTCAGGTGGTTGGGATGGAGGAAAATAACTGAAGAAGAAGTGAGGGAGTTTTGATTCCTTCTCTTCTGCTAGGGATCCTTACTTGAGGCAGTTGGGTGATAGGCAACAGTAAGGTGGTGATAATTATCGGGTATAGGGTCCCTAATCTTAGACAAGTGGGGGTTAATCAGTTTCTTTATTCCCTATTTTCCAGTTCTGTGGTCATCTTCATTGGGGTTATTGCAATGAAGGAAAGGACAAGGGTTTTATATATTACCAGCCAGGCCATATGCTTATGATTTCTTGGTTGGTAAATAAGCTTCAGGAGCGATCAAAGATTTGGTTGCTTCATCTTCTGCTCTTACACCTAGTGGTGTGGCTTCGATGTCTGCTCCTGCATTTGTTACCGACTCTGGTCGGAAAAGGTTGTGTGCTCTTACATCTCCAAAGGAATCTGAGGCATCACCTAATATCGTTACTGGTATATTACAACTCTTTTCTCGTGACGTGTATTGTTTACTTGATTTGGGGTCCACTCATTCTTATGTGACCTTATTTATGGTTGTATGTATTGGTTTTCATCCTGAGGTTGTTTTATATACTTTTTCTATTTCTACCCTAGTAGGTGACTTGGTTATTGTCGAGAGAGTCTATAGGGGATGTGTGGTATCTGTTAGTGGTAAATAGACTTTGGTGAATTTATTTATCCTAGGGATGGATTGGTTATACTCTTGTTACGTGTCTTTGGATTGTCGGGCCAGTAAGGTTGTCTTAAGGTTCCTTGGTGAACTGGTTATAGAGTGGGAGGGTGGTTCCCTAGCTCCTGGGGGAGGTTTATTTCTTATCTTAGAGATCAAAGGTTAATCTATAAAGGTTTTATTTATCAGTTAGTCCAAGTTAAATATTCTAACTCAGAAGGTCCTTATTTACAATCAGTCCTGGTGGTAAATAAGTTTCCTAAGGTCTTTCGGTATGATCTTCTTGGTGTTCTCTAGATAGGGAATAGAGTTTGGTATTAATTTGGTTCTTAACACTCGACCAATGTCTATTCCTCCTTATAGAATAGCTCCAGCTGAGTTAAGGAAGCTAAAGGAACAACTTAAAGATCTTCCAAAGAAGGGGTTTATTTATCCTAGTGTATCTCTGTGGGGTGCACCAGTATTGTTTATGCACAAAAAGAATGGTTCTTTTCAGATTCGGAATGACTATCGACTGCTGAATAAGGTAACGATCAAGAACAAGTATCCTCCTATAAGGATAGATGACTTACTTGATCAGTTGCAAGGTGTCAAGTTCTTTTCTAAAATATATCTTTGGTCTGGGTATCATCAACTTAAGCATAGGGAGAAAGATATCTCTAAGATGACTTTTTGTTCTCGATATAGGTACTTTGAATTTTTGGTGATGTCATTTGGTTTGACTAATGCCTTAATGGTATTTTTGGACTTGATGAACAAGGTTTTCAGGCAGTTCTTGGATCTTTTCGTCATTGTGTTTATCCATGACATTCTTGTTTATTCAAAAATGATGTGGATCATGCTAATCACCTTCGAGTGGTATTGCAGACTATGAAGGAATAATAGTTGTATTCCATGTTCTCCAAGTGTGAGTTTTAGTTGAACGTTGTGACTTTTCTTGGTAATATTATTTCTAGCGAGGGTATTATGGTGGATCTATAAAAGATGGCCTATACCCACGACTCCAACCGACATTCGAATCTTCTTAGGTTTGGCTGGGTATTATCGGTGGTTTGTGGAGATCTTTTCAATGATAGATTCTCTATTGACTAAGTTGACTTAGAAAAAGTTAAAAGTTTTCTTAGTCGGATGCTTGTGAGGGGAGTTTCACCAAGTTGAAAGATAAGCTAACTTCGGCTCTAGTCTTGACATTGCCTGGGGATAGTAAGGGTTTTGTGTTCTATTATGATGCATCTAGGGTTGGACTTGGTTGGGTCTTGATGCAGCATGGGAAGGTGATTGCCTATGCTTCTAGGAAGTTAAAGATGAATGCGAGAAATTATCCTATTCATGATTTGGAGTTATGGATGGTGGTTTTTGCGTTGAAAATCTGGTGAGATTATCTGTATGTAGTGAACGTAGACATCTTTTCTTATCATAAGAGTCTACAATATGTGTTCACTCAGAAGAATTTAAATCTTACGCAAAGGAAATGGTTGGAGCATCTTAAAGACTATGACATGAGTCTTCACTATAACCCAAGTAAGGCTAATGTGGTTGTTGATGCTCTTAAGGTTATCCATAGGGAGTTTGGCTCATGTGAAGGAAAGAAGTAGTTCGATCATCTCTTGGTGCAGAGATTAAGGAGAAGCAAGTACTAGATCCTAGCTTGATGAAAATCAAGAGTAATGTGGGTATGTGGAAGGTAATGGTTCTTGAGATCAGTGGCAATGGTACATTATGATACCAAGAAAGGTTGTGCGTTCCTAATCTCGATGATTTTCAGCAAAGGATCTTGGCTGAGGTGCATGAATTACGCTACGTTGTATATCCCGACTCAACAAAGATGTATCATGATCTCAAGGAGATGTATTGGTGGAATGGTATGAAAAGGGACGGGGCTCATTTTGTGGCCAAGTGCTTAGTGTGTCAACAAGTTAAAGTTGAGCATATGAGACCTGGTAGGTTGTATTGAGAAATTTTTTTACCCAAATGGAAATGAGAGGTAATCAATATGGATTTCATTATTGGTCTTCCTCGGTCTCAGAATCAATATGATTTGATTTGGGTCATCGTGGATAGGATGAAAAAGTCTGCTCAGTTCTTTCCAATGAAGACTACCTTTTCAGTAGAGGATTATTTGAAGTTATATGTTCAAGAGATTGTAAAACTGTATGGGGTACCTATTTAGATTATCTCTGATCGTGGTACATAATTTTCATCTCATTTTAGGTGGTCTGTCCAGAAGGGATTGGGTACTAAGGTAAGTGTAAGTACTGCTTTTCAACCTTAGATAGATGGGCAAGCAAAAAGGATTATTCAGACATTAGAGGATATGCTTTGGGAATGTATGATTGATGGTGGCAGTTAGGTTGAGCATCTACCTTTGTTAGAGTTAACTTACAACAATAGCTATCTTTCTAGCATTGATATAGCCCTTTTTGAGGCATTGTATGGTAGGAGGTATAGATCTCCTTTTGGTTGGTTGAGCTTGGTGAGGCGGATATGTTCGGTCCATATTTGGTCTATCAAGTAATGGAGAAGGTGAAGGTGATTTGGGCTAAGTGTAAGGCTGCCCAAAGTCGCCAAAGGTCCTATATAAATGTAAGTCGTAGAGACTTGGAGTCGGAGGTTGGGGATAAGGTATTTCTTAAGGTATCTCCCATGAAGGGAGTAATATGGTTTGATAAAAAAGGGAAGCTCAGTCCCCAATATATTGGTCCTTATGTAGTTTTGCAGAGGGTTGGAGGTATTTCTTATGATTTAGAGTTGCCTTCTAGTTTAAACTCCATCCATTCGGTATTTCATGTCTCTATATTGAGGAAGTATCTTGGTGATCCTTTTTTGAGTGTACCTTTGGAGGGCTGTGTATCTTGGACTCTCTATCTTATGAAGAGTCCCGATTGAGATCTTGGAAAGGCAGGATCGTCATCTACGATCAAAGGATATGGTTTCAATTAAGGTTTAGTGGCGGAACCATAAGCTAGAAGAAGCTACATGAGAAGTGGAGGAGGTTATGAAGTCAAAGTATCCAGATCTATTTTCTTCTCTTGGGATTCATACGAAAGCTATATGTCTTCAACACATCTTTATTTTCTGAGTTTGTTAAAGGAAAGATTAATATCTTTGCCTCTATGTTTTCAAACTTTGTTAAAGATTGGCAATATATTTGATAATGGAAATGTCTCATGCACGTGGTTACCCCTACCTTGACCGTCATTTGGGGAAGAATACTCCTATCATGGGAGACTAAAACACCTTGGTTTTTGGACATTAGAAAATTTCCTTGATTTTTTGTTTATGGGAAAGATATGACTTAGGGGAATGAGTCGTACACTTAGGTAGGTATAGTCCAGTCAAATACTAACCAATGTTGGTCGATGGAATGGATTTTGGTTAGTGGAATAGGTACGACTTGGTAGTATAGGTTGTAGTATTGGATACATATCATTTGGTTCCTTCACTTAACCTTATACTTGGTAGCTTAAGTTGGATCTAAGTACGAGTGGCTCACTATGAGATGTAAGCCAAGGTATGAGTCATACCAATGACTCGTATAGTGATCAGTGTTCAAATCTCCTAGATTCAATCCTGCCAGGGAGCAGAGTTTATGGGTACTAGTCATAGACTTGAATACAACTTGGGTTTAGGTGTGTTGTACCTTGGAAGTGTTGGGTCAGAGGAGAGAAGCCTAGGGTATGAGAGGTGGGTACCACTCATACAGGATGGGTACGATTCATAAGGGTCAGCCATAACCTATGATGGGAATTTAATATAGTTTAAGTGAGGGCAATCTGGGCATTT
>NC_061118.1:7043482-7182024 GCF_002878395.1 Capsicum annuum | reverse complement strand
ACAAGTTCACATTTCAGCTATCTAAACTTAAACTTTTTTGAGTCACTTATTAACTACTCGATTGACCACACTTTAGTAAATTGAAAATACAAGTTCATATTTCAAGTACCTAAATTTAAACATTTTTGAGTCACTAATTCAATACTCAAGTGACCATACTTTATTAAATTCAATTGAAAACTTCACATTTCAAGTACCTTAACTTAAATATTTTGGAGTCACTAATTCACTACTCAAGTGACCACACTTCAGTAAATGTAATTGACAAGTTCATATTTCAAGTACCTAAACTTAAACATTTTTTAGTCACTAATTAACTACTCAAGTGACCACACTTTAGTAAATTCAAAATATAAGATAAAATTTCAAGTACAAAACTTAAACATTCTAGAGTCACTAATTAACTACTGAAGTGATCTCACTTTAGTAAATCAATTGACAAGTTCACATTATAAGTACCAAAACCTAAATATTTTTGAGTCACTAATTAACTACTCAAGTGACCGCACTTTAGTAAATTCAAAACATAAGTTTACATTTCAACTACCTAAACTAAAACATTTTTTAGTGACTAGTTCACTACTCAAGTGACCACACTTTAGTAAATTCAATTGACAAGTTAATCTTTCTAGTACCTAAACTTTAATATTTTCGAGTTACTCATTCACTACTCAAGTGACCACACTTTAGTAAATTCAATTGACAAGTTAACATTTTAAGTACCGAAACTTAAAATTTTTGAGTCACTAATTCACTACTTAAGTGACCACACTTTAGTAAATTTAATTGACAAGTTCTGTAATATTCCGTACATTTCTAAGCTCTAACACTAACCGTTGTTCTTTTATGTGAAACCTCCTATCTTGTAATTTGTGTTTGAGCACATGACTTACCTTGAGTATCCCTGTAAGAAGTAGTTTATGATGTGTTAAATGTATTCATATGAGTCACTTAAGGTAATGCAAGCTATGAGTTTTTGAATCCATCAAGTTTTAGTGTTATATTTTGCAAATGTCATCTTTGAACAAGTATAACATGGTGAATATATAGTATTCTTGTTTATTTTGACCCACCAAATTTTAGAGAATTGTATTAGCTTTCCAATGAGTAAGAAGTTATGACTTTGCAATGTGGAGTGCGTCGCTTAACCAATCGTACATGGCTAATGGAATGGCTGTGCGATAGGTTGTGCCACGCATACCTTAACTTTTATGATAAGGTGTGCGGCGTAGACCCTAACATATGTGATGAGGTGTGCGGCACACACTTAGGGTTCCAACGATGAAAACACTCTATTTTTGAGTTATTTTGAGGACAACTAAGTCTTTTAGCACTCCTTACACTTCCCTAGACTTAACCTTATGAATTTAACTGTTCCTAATCACATCGTAACCCTATTATCAGTTTAAGCACATCATCCAAGAGCACGATCAGAGCAAAACCTACTAGTTGAGGGTAGATGAGAGACGTCATACCTGTTAGATGAGGGTAGATGAGGTGGCTTGACCTGTTAGATAAGGGTTCCACCATTCTCATCTGAGCAGCTGATAGATGAGGGTCACATAAAGATAATGCACATAGAGTTGTCTTTACCAGTGGCACAGTAATGACACCCTTCTAACTTAGGCATAGGTTGGACCCCACCTGTGGTAGGTTGGGGCATGTTGGTTAAGTAACTACTTCCCACAGTTTCAGTTTTAGATTCAGTCTCAATTTCAGAATCAGTCTTTAGAAATTAGGACTATCATCTACAGTCATCTATCAATATGAGGAAGTCAGATAGTTTCATTGACTTATGGACCATCCCATCATATAGGCTTGGTCTCACATAAAGTTATTTAGTATCATATTCCGAGATATGTTGCCAGACAGACTTGATCACAGTATCAGATTTCTATTGAATATTCTTATCGTCAAATTCAGATATAATCATACTTCTTTTCATTGATAATCGCTTCCAGAATAATTTGTTAGCAGAGTTGATCTCTAATTCTGTCAGTCAAAAGCAGTAAGCTCAGAGTACAGTCCTTGATGTAAGAACATCCAGATCCTCAGTTACCAGTATTAGAGAAGTCAGTGATTCAGTATCTCAGTGTCAGTAGTGAGTTCAGTCTGCTGGAAAGTGGTATGCGACTTTCTATATCTAGAGTTATGATGATTGTGTTCATGTTCTGTTCATTCATGTATGTGTTCTCATGCGGCATCTTTCATGATTATTTAGTTTAGATATTGCGCATTCATGAACCCCTGCATTAGCCTACCCTGTCTTCATACTTGGTATATTTTTGTACTGACGCATTTGCACTATGGTGTTTTATTTGACACCATAGGTTCAGAGGCACAGGATCTAGTTTATCCTCAGCAGTTTGGTCCTAGTCATCCACAGTAGTAGTGAGTCCTCTTCTTTCGAGGATGAGTCTCAGTTTACTACTATTGTTTTAGACTTTGTTTATTTTCAGTTGATAGAGTTAGTTGGCAACCTGTCCCATCAACTCCATAGTTCAAAAAGTTTAGAGGCTTTTCAGATGGATGTATTAGTATTCAGTTTTCAGTTTTGAGTATGTATACATGTGTTGAACCTTATGGAATGTTTTCGCATCTATTTTAGATATTATGCAGTGTACAAGTACATATATCAGAAAAAGGTTAGCTTGTGGTCCTTCGGGTCCATAGGCACCGTGTGACATCTCGGGATGGGATTTTGGGGCGTTACAATCATAGTACGGGTTACAACCATTGTTGTGTGTGTCATGCAAAGCAGCCATAGTTCAGATACTTAGATAAAGCTCCAGAAATTCAAAGTATTGCTTACCTTCCTATTATGTAATAGAGTTGTCTTTATGTTATATATATATAGATAAGTTAAATTAGTGTAATCTGTTTCATCTATTCCACTTTTGTGATCTTGTTTTATTAGATGATCTTGTACTGATACCACTAGGTCTTGGGATTATATTGTATATTGATACTCTTGTTTCATCTATTTGGAATTTATTTATTTATATGTATTAATTAGTATGTTACGAGCAATTCAAAACTATAGGTTTTGCTTGCTTATTAGTGGGTTGTAGGGGGTGCCGTCATGAGCTGAGAAATTACGTCGTGAAAATTTTGTATTACAGCCTAGGCTTCACCGGTGTATTAGTACAAGATGTACGTGTCTAGTAGAGTCCTGCATATTGGTGCAGAGACATCCTTAACCTATATTTTGGATGCTACTAGGACATTTTAGGAAATTCACTTCTCGACTCCTTGTCGTGTGTCCGCAATGCTATGAACCTTGAACACATTCTTTGACTCTATTCTATCTATGATAATGATGCAAGAAGGGCGATGTTATCAATAGATGTGAATGATACTTTAACATGTTTTTCCAGAGTTTTAGTGTAGCGTCAGACTAGTGAATAAAAGATGGTTATCTAAGATCTTTAGTGACAACCAAAAGTGTTTTGGGCAATCTTAGGCTCTACTTGAGCTCATGACTGCTTCAGTCCTTTTAGGTTCAGCATTGGGGATCCAAGTAATTTTATAGATCCTTCACCACGATTGATGACATTTTATTCATCAAGTAGTTCTCAAGCTAGAATTAGGTCTGTTAGTGTTCATCTGGGTTCCTAGTGAGATTCTGTGTATGAGATTGAGTTTCTGGGATGGGCCAGGCATTATCCATACTTTATCCTTCTGAGTGGGGCATGGAGAATATATCTATTAGATGATCGACATTTCCACTCCGACTGATATCGGATCATATGATAGAATTTGGGTCCCTTTTCTCTAAAGTTGTTGGTTATGTGAGGGCCATAAAGAGAGCATGTATTGGGACTTATGGCATGCGGGTTATGGTTAGCACAATAAACCATAGCATTATACTGAGGTTGTACACACTTCATATATAATCAAGCATCCTTCAAAGTATTGGAAGAAAAGTCAACATTCAAAGTGTAAAGGAGTTGGTTATAAAGAGCATCATGAAATTCTCCTAAGTTAGTCTCATTAATAAAATTATCAAGCAAATCAGCACAAGGTAGACACAATGTACTATCTTGCTAGAAGAATTAATTTTGTCATCATTAGGACCAACTAATGTATCCACAATTTCAAGTTGTACATTATCATTATGAAGTAAAAAGTCATTCGGCTCACATAAAGATAAGATATCATTCACACTTAGTTGGCTACTAGCCTCATTCACTAGAGTGCAAGAGTTAGCTTTATTACCTTGCAGCTCATTTGGAGCATGTTCACCCAAAGGAACTTGAAAATTTTGTGGAGCCGGAGGGGTTGACTTAGGAAAGATTTGATGCTCTACCAAGTTATCCAACTTCCTGGAAAGGAAGTTTTCCATGCTCTCCATTGTTCCTTCAACTGATTCAAATAGGCTATTACCATCAAGTTTCATGCTCATTATGACTGTCATCAAATATTGCATATTTACGTCTCCCAAAACACCTTGATAATGAACACCCGGTGCCATTGTACCTTACAAGAAGTGATATAACAAAAAAAAAAATAAAACAACAAACACATTAAGGTTAGTAAATCAACCTCACAAGATCTCAAGCTCACACCATTGAAAAATTACTCAAATGGCGTCGCAAGTATTGGTATTTCATTTATACTCCAATGAGATTTCTTGGTACCAATTATGGCTTGAGGCCAGAGAGGATTCTTGTTTGATGAATCAACTAAATAATGTTATGTAAGTACTTGAATCAAGAATCTACAACAAATCAAAAATGATAAAAGCACACAAAGAACCATAACATGAAGAAAAGAGAATCAAAAAGTAATCCACAACCTAGTAGATGATTACAAGTTTCTAATTAGTACTGGAAGAGAGAAATGAAACTAAAGAAACAAGGAAAAGAAACTTAGAATCTATAATTTGAGCCTAAGGGTGAGTTGTACGGATTAATGATTTGACAACCTTTGGTTGGTTGATTTTTTCATTTTTATTTTTTTAGAAAATTTCTTGTTTTTAACTTATAATGATCAATCTTCAATTTGGAAGTGTGGAATTCGGCTATAGGAGGGGAAAACAAGACTTGGAGCTTTTGTTTCAAATTAAAAGGAGTTTGACTTTCCTTTGCATCTTTTCTATAAGAAACCTTTTTGAAAGCCCTTTGCCTTCTTTTGCTCTTTTGTGTCTTAGGATGTGTCCTTTATCCCTTTTGGTAAACAAGACTTTTTGAAAACCTTTTGACAACTTCCTTCTTTTGGATGATCTTGGGATAAGTTTCAAGACAAACAAACACCACACACTGTTTCTCCACTCTTTATAGATCTAAACAACCACTTTTGAAGATTCTTCTTCAACAAAATATGAAGAAGGTGAAAAACACCAAGAACACTCAAAAGTGCACCTTAAGCAAATTACCTCCAAATTGAATTATTTTAAAAAATTTCAAGAACACATGAACTCCCAACCACTAATATCATGATTTCAACCCACAATATCAACAACAACCCATCCTATTTCTTCATCCACTTTTCAAGATTCTTCAATCGTAAAGTTCAATAATGGTTGATAGCTCAAACAACCTGGAAAAGGCTCAAAATATAGATCGAGACACTATTAGTGTTAGGGAACAAGGATTTAACATTACAAATAAGAAAAACACACAAAATCACCTAGATCTAAATTTGGCCAAAAGCAAAAACGTGACAGTACTATTGTTTCGTGATTTTTGGATGTTTGACACTTTTTTTTTATTTTCTAGATCACAATCCCAAGATTGATTTCGTTGGAACAAAATCAAACGTTGCTCTTGATATCAAATGATACAAGATAAGCCACAACCACACAATAATAAGAGAGAACTAGACTAAGGGAACAAGGCAAGCCCGATAGTAAGATGACAAGACACAAAAACACACAAATGCAGTAAAATAAAGGATAGTAACTTCACATAAGATTAAACAAACAATAAGAACCTAAGGGTGTATCAAACCCTAAGACCCCTAAGATTCACATAAACAACAGCAAGCTCTTACGTGAACTTCAAGGGAACCAAAATCTGCAAGCAACCCATGTTTCTATACGAGTAGCCAATACAAATGATTCCATGTTTGCCACAAGTGATTCCATACTTGCAAATGCACTTGAAATAGTATTTTTCTCAAATATCATCAAAGTTAGATAAAATAAACCTAATAAAAGCTATTTATAGTCTTAGTCTAATCTATTACATAATGAAATGATCAAAAGGCCCTTGATGAAGTCCAACACTCCATAGGTGCCTCTTATGCTCCAAAGAAATGACAAAAAGGCCCTTAATGAGGGTCGGCCATGGAGTGTAATGAAGTTCTTCTTCATACTTACTCAACTAAATTAGGGCTAAAATCAAGCCCTTAAGCTATTGAGGTTTTGTCTAAGAAATCATTAAAAATAACCAAGCAAAGGGTGGAATCTTACCTTAATTTAGATGATAATGATGAAAATAGGTTTTAAACAAGCTCCCAAGTAATCCACAAGTCTAAATTTTGAGCTATCACACATATTAGGTTTTTATCTCTCAAGGTATGGATTAAAAATGGTCTAGTTCACAACCTAAGGGGTTTATTTAAAATTTTTCTAAGTAATCAGGTATTAGAATTGCACACCCTGGAATCAGAAGCAAGTTCAACGATCGCCACAACCCTTGTTGTGATTTTACTACCCACTTTGCACACACTAGTAGGATCGCCACTCAATAGCTGCGATCTCAAAGGTACTAATTTCCAACTGAAACTTGAAAATTTTAATGTTTTTGCCAATGCCTCAGGATTCATTCAGAATCCAAATACGCAAATGAACTATGTAACCATTAAAAATTCGACATATTGACTGAAATGGGGATGTCAGATATTTCTTCTAAATTTATTTTGACCAATTGTGGGCCCTACACCTAAATTTTAAATTTTCCATCTTTTTAACCAATAGGTCGAAATAAGCTCAGGTGCATTGGGACCCAAACCAAAGGTCTACCTAGCCAAACATTGATATTCTAGAGCTATTGCCACACTCAAAATTTACATCGAAGATTGATTTACTGAAATATTTTGTCTGATGGTCATTTTGAACTAGCAAAGACTTTTTAATAGGGAATTGGATCAAAAAACCTATCGAACTGCCCGGTAACCAAGCTGTCAGTTCCAGCAAGTCATAAATGACTTTGATCAGCTATGTAAAATCTCTAGTGATGAAAATAAGCCTAAAATACGGAAAATGGCATGAAGGGTCACTACAATATCCACTACTAAAGTAACTTTTGCTCTTGAAAGTTAAGGAATAGAAAATACCTGAAGTCTCAAACCAGAAAGGATACTATGCCCGCATCTTGCTCTTGATCTCTCCTATGGCCTCCTCCACAGGGTGGTGTCTCTACTAAACCTTAACTACATAAATCTCTGTAGTGTGCAATCGCCTCACACCACTATCTAAAACGATCAACGGCTCCTCTAAAATAGTTAAACACTCATCTAATTAGACTAAATACAATCTAAACACATAAGATGGATTGGGAATATACCACTGCAACATAGAGATATGGAAAATGCAATTTATAGTATCCAAATCTAGAGGTAAATCTAAATCATAAGCTATCTCAATAATGGTGCAGAGAATATTAAAAGGTAAGATAAAAATCGCAATGAGCTTGCCCTTTCCCCAGAACCTCATTAAACCCTTCATGGGTGATACATAGAGGAATACACAATCACGAACTCTAATTCTTAAGAAATTAAAACTACGGTCTACATAGGCCTTCTTCCAACTCTAAGACACTGTTAACTTATCTTGAATCTGGTTAACTCTATCTAACGACTATTGAAGTAAATTAGTATCACGAGGCCTAATATCTAAAGTCATGAACCATCCATCCGGAGAAAGACATCTCATACCATACAAAGCCTAAAAAAGTGCTACCTCAATACATGAATAATAAGTATTATTATATGCTAACTATCACAAGGCTAACTGTTTCTCCCACTAGACTCAAAAATCTATAACACAGTCTCGGAGCATCATCTCAAGCACCTGAATACTCAATTCGAACTGACCATCTATCTACGGGTGAAATGTTGTACTTAGATCCATCTGAGTGCCAACCTTCTCCTAAAAATCTCTCAAAAACCTTAAAGTAAACACCTAACCATGGTCTAAAATGATAGAAATAGGCACCCCATCGAAATGGACAATTCAGGAACATATATATAGGTTATATAGGCTAATCTCTAACATTGAAGGACATCTGAATTGGGATGAAATTTCCTGGCTTGGTCAAATGATATACAATGAACCTAATACCATCATAATTGTGGGAAGAGCGAGGCAAAAAAGTAACAAAATCTAGGGTAACCCTCTTCCACTCCCACTCAAGAATGGGCAATCTCTGAATTAATCCACTTAGATACTGATGCTCAGCCTTTAACACTCCATTAATAATGTTGTCTCAAATCTCATAACATTTTCGCTGTGCTGGGATGAATAGAAAATTTAGAACTTTGAGTCTCAAGCAAAATGCAACCGTCAAATCCCAAAATACCCTTGAAATTCATGGTAACCCTTTTGGACTCACGACTCAATACCTAATCATGACAGAAGGAAAGCATACTATCATCAAACTAATGATTTTGAAGCTACTAAAGTAACTAAGACCTTGCTTCAACATTAGTAAGAATCCTCCTAGGTTCTGAAATATTAAGGCAAACCATCAACTTACCTAAGGACTGAATTTCCTGTGCTAATGGCCTCTAAGAAACTAAATTACAAGCCAACCTAGCCATACTCACTGCCTTGCGACACATGGAAACTGCAACTGCATTGCCTTTCCTGGATGCTACAAAATGAAAATATCATAGTCCTTAAGCAACTACTTCTATCTACGTTGTTGAGCATTAAGCTCCCACTAGGTCATAAGATTTTGAAGGCTATGATGATTGGTGAAAATATTACAATACACACTATAAAGATAATGTCTCCAAATATTAAGTGCAAAAACGATATCCCCCAACTCAAAATTATGAGTGGGGTAGTTATGCTCGTGCACATTACACTATCTAGAAGCATCAGAAATAACATGACCTTACTATATCAGTACACAACCTAGACCAACACTAGAAGCATCACAGAACATGGTGAATCCCTTACCCTCAACAGGAAGAGCTAAAATAGGGGATGAAGTGAGAAAATTCTTAAGCTATCAAGCCTCAACTCACACTCCTTGGACCATCAAAATGAAACCTCCTTCCAAGTCAATTTGGTCATAGGGGCTGGAATAGTAGCAAAACTCATAACGAAGTGTCTATAATAATCGGATAAACCAATAAAGCTACAAACCTCAGTACGAGTTTTAGGGCTTGACTAATCACGAACCGTCTCTATATTGGTTGGGTCTATTATAAATAGGATGTGATCAATGGACGTGATCAGAAAAAAGTCCAAATAAGGCCAAAATACTCGGTTCATCATTAGTAAACCCAAATGACATCAGAAAGACTCATAATGACCATAACGAGTCCTAAAATTTGTCTTTGGGATATCCTTAACTAATGGTAACTAGACCTCTAATAAATCTAAAAAACATGGCTTTTCCCTAAAACTAGTCAAACAAATTATCAATTAGATGCATAAGATAACGGTTCTTCATTATCGCCTTATTAAGCTTTCTATAATCAATGAAAATACATATTAAACCATCCTTCTTCTTCAAAAAAAATATAGTAACTCCCTATAGGGACACACTCAATCAGATAAAACCCTTACGAAAAAAATCCTGAAGCTGAGAATTAAACTTCTTAAGCTCGACAAGAGCCATATGATAAGGTGCCATAGAAATAGGTAAGGTACAAGGCATAGAGTAAATAGTAAACTCAATCTCACAAATAAGGTTGGAAGGGAGCATATTAAGAATCTCACAAACAATAGGAATAAATTCAAGCGATGGACTCTCAATACTAGTTTCATAAAAATAAGTGAGATAAGACTCGCAAACCCTCAATACAAGCCTTCTAGAATGAATAGAAGAATTAATCCCCATTGGCTCGCGAAAACCGCTCCCTACCATATAACTGAGGTTACATTGGGTATGGCTAAGATAATGGACTTTGATTAACCCATGACTGCATGAAAGTGGGATAACTAGTACATGCCCAGAATCATATTAAAATCCACTGTATCTAGATTAGTGAGATCAACATAAGTATCAATATCACTAACAGTCACAACACATGATCTGAATACTTAATCCACTATAAAATAATCACCTATGATAGTAAATACGTGAAATGACATTGATAATGAATCATAAGACAACACTCATGGTGCAATATAAGTAAAAATATAAGAATAAATGGATCTCGGATCGTATAAAGCAAGGGATAACTGATGGCACACAAAAATCTACCTGTGATAATAGCATCAAAATTCTCATCTATGGGTCTAGGAGATACTGTATAACTCTAACCATGACCGTCATCTGGTTAGGCAATTGACAGACCAACTGTCCTATCATCTTGAGAAACTCCCCGAGTACCTTAGGAACCACTCGTGCGATAATGACAACCACCTTTAACTAAGGGATAAAATGCTCTAATAAGGGTATCACCTTATGCAGACAAAACAATTGCTATATGACTAGGGTAGTAGCACACAAAATGAGAAAAAGACCCACAGCTAAAACATGCCCTCTGAGATGAACCAGAACTAACTGATTTGACTAATCCTGAAATAACCACCATGACTAGAATAACAAAAGGATAGAACCTTCAAACACCAACCATTGCCCTTACCAGGGCGATTACTAGCACTTGACCAACCTCTGTCAGTAATTTAAAGAGCTGCCTGAATAAATCGACTGGGATGACTCTCAGGCTAATAGGATGGATGCAAAGAAAACTTACCATGAGAGCCACAACCTTTAAATTAGAAACTATATGTATCCCAATGAAACTACCCTAATATCTAGAACTTTTATCATTGCACCCTTGGTACTCATGATGCATCTCCTTAATTACTCGAGCATGATATCAAACCTTTGAAAAAGATATACCTATAGCGTCTAAACTCTGAGTACCTATACGAACAAGAAATTTCAACCCCCTAACATAGTAAAAAAAACTCTCATACTCAATGTCTGAATAGAATTCACATGTCTATCCAACTCGTGAAAAGAAGCCTCATAATCTGTAACTATCATAGAGCCCTACTCCATATAAAAAACTGATCCCTCAAAAAATCTCTAAGGATGAGAGGCATAGACTTCGCCAAAAACATCTTGTAGAATGAGCCCATTATAATGAAAAAAATCCAGCTGGCTTAGAATCCATATAACCTCTCTACCAATGATTAGCCAAAAAGTCTAACTAAAATATATTATAATCCACACCATGAGTCAAAAATAAGTCCAAATTATAGAGCCTATCCTCAGAAGTAATCAGAAAGTCATACACGTCCTAACTTAGAGCACCAAAAAATCTAGGCACAGCTAATCTCTTGAATCTACCCAACATCTTCTGCTTCTTAGAAGGCATAGTAGGATGAGACATAACTAGCTTGGAAAATACCAACTGATAAACTATCGATAAACCTCATCTCCAAGAGTTGTAGCAATAGGTTATACCCCCACTTCAGTATCACTCTAATCAGTAGACTGTGCACTATCAGATGGATTACCACCAACTATCCCAAAAATTTGATCCAATACATCTCTGAGTAATAAGGGAAGGAAAAAATTTTGGTGTAGCATGGTCTTATGTCTGGCCCACCGCTAGCTCTAGCAAAAGAATCTGTAGCTCAGGTACAGGAATAGGGTCTGTGAAGGGAGGCCTCTCCTGGACCCTATCGGGGAAACATCATGAGGTTATCCACAACCTTTGTATTATCCACAAATAGGATTAGGATCAATAGACACAATCTTAGGACCCTCATCTAAAATTATAGTAATACTTGTCTAGGAATTCAGTGAAAAAGTAAAGAAATTACATCTACAAACTAGCTCAGACTCTTAGAATGATATGAATGAAAGGAGTGCGGAACTCCTAAAAATATCCCATAGCCTCTCGAAGATGGGAAATGAATGTCATCATTTTGATTCATAGGACTCCACAATACATTTGCTCTTGTACAAATAATACTAGTGAAACCTAGGCTCTGATACAAATTTGTCATGACATAATTTATGAGTCATAATGGCACCTACTAAATCCCTATAGTAGGTCCACCAAACCCTAACCCAGAGATAATGCAATGGTTTAAATTTGACTAAAATTCCCAACATAGGCTTAATTTAATGAACACAAGTTATAAATATATAGTATTCTAATAGATAAAATAGTCAACACATGAATACCGATCGCTTGACCAGGTAGAGCCAGTACAATAACATACAAGTAGTAATACAACTCAAATATCTTAGAATAGTCAAACCTCTATCATAATACAAAAGACTGAACCATAAAGAAAGAAAAAAATATGTAACTCCGACTCAAAGAGTTCACCCTATGTCCAAAATATCAACTCTACATGAATAGTGAAAAACTGCTATAGCTAGTACTTGGATCTGCTCTAAAAAAGTACAAAAATATAGTCTGAGTACCAAAACAATGGGTACTTAGCAGGCATTTTCGACCGACTAAGCTAATCATTATATTAAGATAATTAAATGCAAGATAACTTAACTAAGTTGAGGTACATAATCAAAGCTGAATCATCTCCATCATCACTGTTTATAATTAGTACATAAGCTAAAATAATAATAATAACATAATGTAAATAATGAAGCACATGTAAACCTAATCACAAAATTAGCTCACATATGCCAATTGGTGTAGAAAATTTAAAAACTCATCACAATCTCCTATAGACTGGAGAGTACACCCAAGAAAAGAGTTGAATAATCATTTGGCATTATAACTAACCTTTATAGGCAATTAACCATCCATTCGTAATTCACCATAATTCGGTACTATGCCACCACTTACCAATTTACCAATTACTCCATAATGAGCTAGTTAACCATTGACTATCTTTTATCACTATCATTTGCCATCAACTAGTTACCATTTATCTATTATTCACCATTTCATCAACTAAACATCCTTTATCACTAGTCATCATAGTTTTAGCTAACCACCATTTTTTCTTGCCATATTACACCATGGAATATGTATATATATATATATATATATATATATATATAGACTAGAACCAGTAATTATAATCATCATCATGAATTTAACTGGAAATATATATCCTCAAGACTCAATATTGAACTGGTCATAAATATCTTCAAGACTCATAATACAACTGGTCATAAATATCATCAAGACTCATAATAGAATTGGTCATAAATATATCATAATCATCACCATAGTATAACTAATAGCATAAATAACAATATAATTATTCTTTACATATACCAATAATACCATCTAGTACCAAGATTTCATATCGTAACCTCAACACCTATTTCCAAGAGTCTAATAGGAATAAAGAAATACCAAAGCTAACATATGTCATAGTCTAAGATGGTTTAAGAGTCCACAGTAATCATTGACCTCCATTTTAGACTATCTTCTAGCCGAACTAGGACTAAGGTATCTAAATCTTCTTTAGATGTCAAATAAGCCTTAATTAGTCCTAAGATAGAAAATTCACTTAAAATATGAGTAACTAGGTTAACCATGGCTAATTTGAGTAACCTAAGTCATTTTCATGCTAAGCATGAGTGATTAAATCCAATTTACCCAAAGAACAAGGGAACAAGCTAAAGGATTCAAGCTCATGGTGTCAAAATAGCGAAAACAGCTCAACTAACCCAAAATCTTGAAATTCATCAACCAATACCTAAACCTATCCCAATCAAAAAACTATCATAAATATAATTAAACCTAGCCTACCACGATGCTGAACAAATCTCAAGAAATTGCTAAACCTTTACTTTTCCCATCCAAAAACCTTCTCTAGATGCCAAGCTATAAAAATCTAATTCTACACATCTATATGAGATCAATGATACTCATGTTGCACTATTATTATTTGTATTCAAAAATAATATCAAAAACTCCATATGGGTCCCACTTATATAAATCATACTTCCAAAGCCAAACCAATATTTATCCATGATCAAGGAATCACAACCCTAAAGAGTGGGTAAAAAACAAGATAAATTAGGTCTAAAATCAAGCCCTCAAGCTATTAGGGTTTAGGTTAAGAAAGCATTAATATTCACCAATAAAAGGGTGGAATCCTATCTTAATTCAGATGATAATCATGACAATAGGTGTTAGACAAGCTCCCAAGTCACACAGGTTTCAATATTGAGCTATCACACTCCTTAAAGATTTATGTCTTAAGGTATGGATGAAAAATTGTCTAAGTCGCGACCTTAGGGTATCTATTTATAACTCTTCCAGGTTATCATGTGTTGCAATGAAATATCCAGGTGTGAAATCACACCTCATGGAATTAAGATCAAGTATGGATACCACTAAAACCCTTAGTGAAATTTTTCTACCCTCTCTAAAAATACTGGTGCAATCCTCACTCAGGAGATGCGATCGTAGAGTCACTATTTATCATCTAAAATTTGGAAAAATTTTCAAGTTTCTACCAATGCCTCAAGGCTTATTTAGAGTCATATATACACAAATTTAATATATAACCATGCCAATTTTGATATAAGGATGCAATGACGATGTTGGATTTTCTATCTAAGGTTGTTACTACCAAATATGTGCTCTATACAAAAATTTCTAATTTTTCAACTTTCCAACCAATAGGTTGAAATGAGATGGGTGCATCGGGACATAAATCAAAGGTCTACCTAGCCTTAAAGTGATATTACCAAGTTGTTGTGCATCAAAATTTATTTCTAATAATGTATTAGTGATGTTTTCACCCAATGACCATTTAGAACCAACAAAGACTTCAAAACAAAAAATTAGCTCTAAAAAACAAATAAACTGCTCGATAACAAAACTATTAGTTTTAGCAAGTCATAAATGTCTTACGGTAGCTATGGAAAATCTTTAATTATGAAAATAAGAAAAAATATAGAAAATGATCTAAAGGATCATTACAGGAAGAAAGGACAAGCTTAGACATAGATATATATGCCCTTTTGAGATCACTTTGTTGATTTGGAAGGTGGCCTATGGTTTAGCCATAATTTTGAGTCTTTCGGTTATGCATTTAATTTTTCATGTCTAGATTTCAGAAATACTATTTGGATGGTGCTAATGTAAGCTGGTGGAATCTAGTTTTTTGGGATCAAAATCTGACTATTAAGGATGGGCCTATAACTATATGGATATGTATAATAGGAAATTATGGTCCAAGATCACTACTTTAGTAAAGATTCAATAGAAGAATCATCTAATTAAACAGGCAACATGGGAGATATAGTCTGAAATATGGAGTAGATACCACCAACTTTTTGACAGTTTAGATACCTTTCTAACCCTTATATTTGAGTAAGAATGTATTTTTTAGTGATGGATGATGCAGCAACCCATATTTTAAATTTTGTCTTTTTTAATAAATTTAGACTATTTTACCCAATCCATGTCATTGTATTAGTATTTGTATTATGCTAATTGTGGTCTATGGGAGTGATGGCATGATTCATAACATTTTTTGTTATAATTTAGGTGAATTTTTAATTTTGAAAGGTTTTGAAGTTGATAGGGTTGATTTTTAATATTTAGAGATTTAGATATCGTATGTAAATTCCTTATATTTTGTTAGCTTCAAAATGCCATCTTTGCAATAGTGGCATTGTTTTTTTTGAGTTACTTGAAATTCAATTATTTTTTAGTGTTTAGTATGGCAGTTGGTCAGTTATGTATTAGGGATAACTTTAGTCAACACCCAAAACAACTCTACGGGTCATTTAACAATTCCATAGTGTACAAAATATCAATTTTTTATAATAGAATAGTAGGATTTTGTTCATGGTGTTTTGAATGATATCTAAAGATCCATATAGAAAAAATTTTAAGTTTGGTTGATGTTGTTTAATTGTTTGTGTTGGTTCAGTCGCTTATTTTTGTTGGGTGTATTTATGCACTTTAGTGTTGCTATCTTATCTTATTTAGCCTTGTTTAGAGAACTTCTTGAGTTCTTTATGTGTTAATAATGGTATAAATAAGCATCTAAATGTTCAATAATGAAATTACAATTTTTAGGGTTTTATTTCAAACAAGTTTGGGTTTAAAGTTATCATTTAGAGTCTAGAAGATAAAACTAGTTTGACTAGCTTGAGCTAGGAGTTGTTCTAGTTGTTTTCGATAGATCCTGGTGGGTGTATTGAGTTCCTAATGTTATTATTGTGTAATTATTTGTTGAAAAACTTGATTATAATGTGCAAATTTCAATTGGATCAAGTCAAAAGTTGGATCAATAAGTTAAAGATCAATGTGGACAAGCCTTGTCTTAGCTTCAGTTTTTAGTTCATCGTTATGAATGTTTTGTTGTTTTGAGATCTAATATATGGTGTTTGATCATGAATCATTCGTGGTGAGTTAATTTTAATGATATTATGATGAAATAGAAGCTGGAAACTGAAGGAAAATAACACCATCAGTCAAGGGATGGAAGAAGAAACACTTAGAAGAATATATACGTCAAGAGATAAGTTACAGTGAGCCTACGCATTTGGGATGTGACGTGCCACTCCCTCCATGAGATTTAGAATGCCCTGTGATGATCTCTCCACATTATATCTGCTACTTCATGCCACTCTCATCATGAGATATCTAATGCGACGCGGACTATTACTCACACATGGAAAAAATTCCCTCGCTATAAATAGAATAATTTCCACACTTTGTAATTACCTTTGTCACTTTTGGACGTATTAGGGAGCTTGTGGAGGCTGATTGACAAGAATTTCAAGGGTTTTCTCTATTTTAATTAGTTCATTCATATATCTAATTATATATTTAATTAATTAGATTAGGATTGTGTGGAATAGTGGCTAAACACCCCTTTTCGTGATTAAGGCCAAGAACATGTTTGCTATTTTATGAATTGAATTTGTTTGGATTACTTATCATATTTGGTCTTTTCTATCATCCTTGTTTTAACTATTTTGAGGATTTGCGACCCTTAGAATATATATATTGTCGACCTTGTGATTTCGGAAGGGGAAATAGGATGATAGAACGTGGGAATGAATAGAGTTAGGTTCTTATTATTTTATGAAACAAGGAATTTGAATTTGCATCAAGGGAAGAGATGAACCTAGAAGACTTGGTTGGTTCACAGGATGATAGCTACATGCATCTAATTGGATAATTATATCCCCGCTCAATGATGTAGTTGTAATGTCCAAGATAGGTAGATGATTAAAGGTCGGGAGACCATGATCATGCGATAAACCCTATGAATCAATAACCAAGATAAGAAATCTAACAAATGAAGTTCAATTGCTTAGTATGATTGTTCGAAGTGGCTTAACCCTAGGCTTTGCTCCATTGATAGTCTCAAGTATTTAATTTATGCACCACTTACTTTAGTTTTAGCTTATCAATTTCAAAACTCTTTTGGTTACACTTGCATTACGTGAATCTTAATAGTGAATTAGAATTTATATGTTCTTAAAGCTAGTCCCTTTGGGATCGATACTAGGTTGATAAAAGGGCCACTTTACTACTTGTGAGGCCACGTACACGTGTGTGCACTTTAGCATAACATGTTTTTGTCACCGTTGCTGGGGACTTGTAATTTGCCTACTATTTTATTTTTAGTTTGTGATTTATATTTATTTGGTGATTTACACTTTGTCTTGGTTTTGTCTTTGCATTAAATAGGTTTTTAGGATAGTAAGCTTGCAAGGTATAGGGATTTAGCTGAACCAAGTCCTTAACCCGAGCAATGCCTCAATCAATGAAGGAGAGAAACAATCCATCTCCCTTGTATTTCATAAATTGAAGAAAAATTAGACAATCTTACACTAATGGCTGAAGAACAACCACTCCACAGGATAGTTAGAGAACTGGCAATCCCACTTCCGACAATTTTGACCTCCCATTTAAAAAAACTAGTTATTGGAGGTAAGTTTTAGATTAAGCAGAATATGGTGTAGCTTCTGATCGGTAGTGGACAATTTACCGAGCTTTTGCATGATATCCACAAGTTTATCTGTTGAATATTCTTGAGATTACTGACATATTCATCCCTATGGGTGTGCCAATTAATCATGTTAGGATGATACTATTTTCCTTTTTACTATTGGGAGAAGCAAAAAAGTGGTTGAATACTGAGCCGGCAAATTCAATCATTAACTGGGATGACTTGACTGGGAAATTCCTCATCCAATTCTTTTCATCTAGAAAGACTGCCAGACATCATAGTGAGATTATGTGCCTCAAATAGAAGCGAGATGAGAATTTATATCATTCTTAGGAGCGCTTCAAAGCTCATTTCAGGACCGTCCACACCATCAGTAGTCCAATAAGGTATTAGCTCATACTTTTGTTAAGGCATTTTACCATAACACATAAATTTTGCTAGATTCAGGTACAGGTGGTCAAGCTTTGGAGATGGCGTATGATGAGTTGTATACTTTATTGAACCGAATTGCCCAAAGGAATCTTGAATGGAAATCCAACTAAAAGAATGCTATAAAAGAAGGTTATTGGTGTGTTAGAGGTGGACCATTTCACTTCTTTATCCTCTCAGCTTGCTTTCCTACAAAATCAAATAAGCAATATGAAGCTTGGGGTTGGACGGACTGCAGCCACAGTTAATGCAATTCAATAGACTATAGGTTGGCATGAGGTTTGTGGTAACAGTAGGCTTTCAGTGGCTATATGTGCTGCAAATCCTGAGTCCGTAATGTATGTGGACAACGTTCAAGGGCCAAATTTTGTCAATGCCAAGAATCAAAAGTAGCATACTAAGCTACTAAATACTTCATTGAACAACCAATAGTAGTTTTAGAAACCACGAGCATAAGGAAATTTTGCCACAAGCAATATGGAAGAGATGTTGAAACAACTTATAGCTAGTCAAGCACGGTTGGCAGTAGATATGAGAAGTAAATAGGAAAAGATGAAAAGACAACAAGCGATCACAAGGAGCTTGGAGTTGCAAATTGGTCTACTACAACAGGCAAAAATTACAAGGCCTTAAGGCGGGTTGCCAAGTGATACTGAAAATCCTAAATAATCATGGTAATCACTTTGAGGATTCTTAAGGATCTGAATAAAAGACTTTCAAAGAAAAGTTCAAAGGTTCAAAGAGGGTGAATAGGGATAACTCCTATGTATTGGTAGGATCTTTAGGCAAAAGTGGGCTTCCAATGTCACAAGATGGCCTATGATCATTTTACCGATCAAGCACAATCAAAATTTATCCTTGAAAGACTAATGCAGAAAGTTCTTGATGGTACAAGTACACATGAGATGTAGACGAATAATCATACACACACGAAAGGCAAAGATCTTCAAAGTGTTTAATTTTTCCACCCGGTCGAGACAAAAATATAGTACCAACTATTGTCCAAAGTCACTTTTTGGTGTAATAAAAAGAGGAAAGTTTTATTAAAAAGTTACTAATGTCCATGCCCTTGAATTTTGTGAAAAGTTTTTGGACATATGGTGTGTCTGATTTGCCTCTGCACCACACATAATTTTGATAATCATGGAAACAACCTAAGCTATTGTCTAACATTGTGGTTCTAATACAGGCTAACCACCCATATGGATACTAGACTTTGCCAATAGGCATGAATGTGATCCAAAATTATCAAAGCAACATGTACTCAGACTTCCCTTGCATTGACCATGATGCCATGAGTACTCATACTTCCTCTATATCTCTAGCTCAAGACCCAAACACGATGGTGCACCTTTAAGAATTTCGTCACTCAATCTATCATAGGTTAAAGTTCGTACATAGCTTAAGAAAACACAGATATCCTCACTACACCAAGTGTCCTCACTGAAGTAAATTTAAGAGGTATAAGGGTTGAGATTGGCTCCCGTAAATAGTAGGCAGTCTGGGAGTATGGTGTCACAATCATACCAACAGGGCCATGATCGCACAACTGCAATCAAGGTCTAATTTCTACGATCATGGTAACTGAGACCGAATTGCCCTATTTTTTGCTCTATTTTTTATTTCCTGCACAACTGCTAATTTTCCAGCTCTATTTTCCCCTGTTGTTCAGGGCACATCACTTATGTCAGAATACCTAAAAAACATTAAAACAAATACTAAAAGAGTCAAAGATGGGTTACCTCCTGGCAAGCACCTAATTTAACATCGCAGCACAACTCTCCTTTTTTTACTACATGGCATCCTTGAAATGAACAAACTCCACCTTATCCACGAAGGGAATTTTTGCATTGTAATATTTCACCCTTTGACCATTAACTACAAAATTCTTTCCATCTTGATCTTCAAATTCAATGGCAACACTTGGATAGATATTAGAAATCACAAATAGTCCCGACTATTTTGAGCGGAGCTTCCCCGCAAAGAGTTTCAAGCACAAATTGTAGAGGAGTACATTCTCTCCAATATTAAATTCTCGTCTTAATATTCGAGCATCATTCCATTTCTTTATTTTCTCCTTATACAATGTCAAACTCTCATAAGACTTTAGCTACAAATCCTCCATCTCATAGAGCTTTGTGAGCTATGCCTCGAAGGCTTCTCCTTAATTCATGTTAAACTTCTTCAAAACCTACAAACCCTTATACACAAGCTTGATGGTTAGATGGCCTGCCATTACAAACTCTAATTGGTAGGTATACATTCCAATTGGTATTTTATAGGCTGTTCTATAAGCCCTAAGCGCTTCATCAAGTTCCCTTGCCTAATTTTTGTGGCATACATTCACTGTCTTTTCAAGTATAGACTTAGTTTCTGTATTCGAGACACCCACTTGACCACTCCTTTAGGGGTAATATGGAGTGGCGACTGTGTTCATAACCCCATACTTTGTAAGAAGATCCCTTACCACCCATTACAAAAATATGAGCCGCCATCACTAATTATCGCACAAGGTGTTCTGAACCTTTTGAAAATGTGCTTTTTGAGAAATGAGGCAATACATTTGCTCTCATTAGTCAGGAGTGCGATGGCTTCCACCCATTTTGAGACATAATCAACCTCCAATAATATGTACTTATTCCCAAAGGTGCTTACAAAAGGACCCATAAAATCAACTCCCCATATATCAAAGAGCTCTACTTCATGATTTAGATTGAGGGGCATCTCCTTCTTTCTTGAAATACAACTGTGCATTTAACATTGGTGGATGACCAATAAAATCCACATTGGAGTATTTTGGCAGTAGTGTGGATTCCCCCATGGTGATCACGTAAGGCCAAGAGTGACAAGCTTCCAAGATATCATTTATTTCAATATCCATGACACACAACCTAATAACACCATCCACATATTCCTAAAACAAATATGGTTCATCCCAAAAATATTGCTTTGCGATAAATAGAAACCATTTTTTTATGGTAGCCCAGTTAATAAGAAAGCCCACCACTCTCTACAAACATAGAAAAGTTGGCATACCATGGTGTATTATTTCCCATGATGGTCATGACTAATTTATCGGGGAATGCATCATCAATTTCTATCTCCCCATACTTTTCATTGTTTTCTTTTAGGTATGAAAAATGATCGGCCACTTGCTTCTCACACACTTTTTGGTGTTTCACCTCAAAGTTGAACTCTTGAAATAGAAAAATCTACCTAAATATGTGCAGCTTTAATTATTACTTGTCCATGATGAACTTAAAGGTGGTGTGATCTGTGTGTACGACTAGTCTTGGGCCTGACAAATAGGTGTGATACTTTTCAATGGCATAGAGAACAACAAAAAATTCATGCTCGAGGATGGTGTAGTTGTCTTTGGTGTCATTTAAGGTTTTGCTCGCATAGTATATAGGATGAAAGAGTTTGTCCTTGTGTTACCCTAGCACCGTACCCAATGTAATACCTCTTGCATCGCACATTATGTCAAATTAGGATGATTATTCTGGGGCAACAATAATGGGGGCCGAAATAAGCAATTCCTTATGATGGTCAAAATCATTCAAACATGCCTCATCAATGTTGAATTTAGATTCTTTCTTAAGAAGTTAACACATTGGGTGAGCTATCACGAAAAAATAATTGATGAAACATCGATAGACCATGACATGAGCAAGAAAAATCTGAACACCCTTTACAAAAAATAAAAGGTGGAAGCTTTGCAATTTCCTGAACCTTGGCTTGATCGACTTGAAATCCCTTTCTCAATATCCTGTGGAATATGATAATTCCTTATTTGACCATAAAATGTCACTTTTCACAATTCAAAACAAGGTTTGTCTCCTCTCATCTTTCAAGCACCTTGCGCAAATATTTGAGGCATGACTCAAAAGAGTTCCCCATTACAAAGAAGTCATCCATGAACACTTTCCTAGATTCTTCAATTATATCCGTGAATATTGACAACATGAAATGTTAGAAGGTTGTCAGAGCGTTGCACAACCCAAAGGGCATTCGCTTGAATACAAATGTCCTATATAGGCAAGTTAAAGTTGTGTTTTCTTGGTCCTCCAGGATGATACAAATTTTATTTTACCCTGAGTAACCATCCAACAAATAATACCATCCTCTCCCGATGATCCTATCTAGTATTTGATCAATGAAAGGCATATAAAATAGACTTTTTCGGTCCATGAGTTTAATGTTTGGTAGGACATGCACACCCTTCATCCGATGACCAGTCGGATGGGGATGAGATCATTCTTTTCATTTTTAACTACCACGATGCCACCTTTTTTTGAACACATTATACTAGGCCACCTAAGTGCTATTGGATATAGGATATATCAGTCCTGCATCAAGCCACTTGATGATTTCTTTCTTTACCACCTCTTGCATGGGTTGATTAAACCTTCTTTGATATTCTACACAAGGTATATTATCTTGTTCAAGTTTAATTTTATGAGAACAAATATGGTAGCTATTCCAATGATATCCACTAGGAGTTGAGGTAACTTTCAAGGATGATTGGTAATATATCACACTCCCCCAAGAATACGTATTAAAGATAGGGTGGGAAAGGCTTTAATTAAATCTTTGGAGGCTCAAGGATAGATGGTTTTGTAGGTGGGCTCTCACAGTTTTTTAGATTTGACGTCCAACTTTACCGGGTTCTTGGTGTGAAATCTAAGCCACGTTAAAGATGGAACCACCTCATTGTACTCTTGCCATTCATCCCCTTCATAATTTATTTGAACTCCTACCAAAGTATCATCCAATAAGCTCACATTAACATGGTTACTTTATTCTATATCTACAATATCAATCATCGAGATGACTTACAATTCCATCGGTTGCTTCATGGATTTGCATACATTGAAGGATACCTGCTAATCATTCAACCAAAATTTCACCTCGCTAGATTCAACATCCACCAAAGATTTTTCAATAGCAACAAATGGTCTCCCAAGGATAATAGGGACTTCAACATCCATCACACAATCTAAAATTACAAATTCGGCCAAAAAGGATAAACCGGTCAACTTTTACTAGTACATAATGGAGAACACCCATTTGATTTTTTATGGATCGATCGTCCATAAGAAACTTCATTTTTTTGTATTTTGTCTTACCCAATCCAAGCTTATGGAATATTGCATAAGGCATTAAGTTTACACCTACTCCAAGGTCACACAATACTTTTGTGAATTTAAACAACTCGATTGTGCATTGGATAGTAAAGGCATCGGGGTCTCTCTTCTTTTTCACATAGGTTCTTGTCATGAAGACATTACAATGATTTGTTACTTCTATTGTTTAGTCCTCCACAAGTTGATTTTTAGATATCAAATCCTTCATAAATTTAGTATATGTCGTCATGTCTTGCAAGTCCTCATTAAGAGGAATATTGATAGATATAGTGCTAAATTTATCATTGAACTTGGTAAGCATTGCTTACACTGTCTTTCGAAGGACTATTTGACAAAGGGGGGATGGATGGGTTTTGATAGCATATCGACAATTTGAAAATCATTAACTATTGGCTTTCCCATCACAAGATCACCTATATTGGGATCTTCATCATTGGACCTTTTTGTCTTTGCTGTTGTTTCCTCACCATTTTGTATTTCTTCACATGGCCTTTCCATGAGATGCTTTTATATTTGTCTCACTTTTTCCTCAAGGTTTTGAATGGTGGTTGAGTGGGACTATTACGTTTGGTGAATTAAATAGAAATCACTTCTCATCTCATTTACCATTTCTTCGTTCCTCTAAACACTACTCAAGATCCGCACCAATGTATCTCTATTGATTTTCTCTTTCTTTTCACATTACGTTAAGCCAAGGCTTTCCTAATTTCGACCTTGATTTTTGTCTTGTCCTTGAGGGTCAAGATAGAAATTCTCTAAGATCTTAGGGACCATATCTTAAGTGCCATCATTGGTTTCTTTCTCTGCACCTTTACATAGTCCAACTTCTCATGTACTTATCACACTTAAAATTTCCATCAGATCTCCCATCATATGATCGATAAGGAGTTTGAGATATCACATCACTTTGGTAATATTGGACTCTTTCTCTCCCTCTTTTCAATTTTTATCTTGGTACACAAAGGATGAGGAGGGAGACCCTACGGATATCTTTGCATTCATTATGTCCCAACCCTTAGACAATATTGCCACTTGATCTAAAACTTTTGATGCAACTTCATATGGCAGGGTAGTGAATCATCCACTAGTTGCATTGTCTACTATGGACTTATTTAGTTGATCCAAAACTATATAAAAGATTAGGATAAGCATATTCTCCAGTATCTCATGGTTGGTTCATATTAAGAGTGTCTCCTTGAATCTCCCCAAAGCATCATACCACAGTTCTTCATGGTATCGGCCAAAATTAACAATCTAGTCCCACAATTTCAACATTATAGAATGTGGGAAGTATTGGCTTATGATGACAATAAGATTTTCCCATGAAGTAATAGATACAATAGGCAATGTTCTGAGCCATAGCACCATTTTTCCCGTAAGAGAGAACGGGAAAAGATGTAACTGCATAGACTCTTGGGATATATGTGCAACATTGAAAGGAGAACAATCTTCCACAAAACCCTTAAAGTGTGCATTAGGGTCCTCGTTCTTCACCCCCAAAAAGTCTCTTTAAGTTGAGCATTTACATCTTTATACTTTTGGCAAAGATTACTCCATGCTTCTCGATTGGGGGGAATACGAATAACACTTTCATGATCTTCGGTACCACGATAATTCGAGTCATCTTGTCTTATGATTATGTGAATTAAAAAATGCTTACCTATTAAAAAATCTAGCACAACAGCAAAATTAAGTCACAATAACCACGGGTACAACCAAGTAACAATTACACCGCACAAGAAAAAACAATGTTCAACTCCCCGGCATCGGTGCCTCATTGATAACGCTTAACTCACTCCCATGTTTGAGGGGTGTGGCAGTCGTTGTCAATAAACAACTCACGTTGGGGTTGAATCCATAAGGAGTGAATTATAAATTTCAAATTGTATGGGTGTTCTAATTAATAAAAGGTTACCCAAGGTACAGACAAATGAAACATATAAGATAAAGTGGGGGGTTCAATCATGATTTTAATTACGGTGATCTTTTGTCAAACAACACTCTATTAAATCATGTTTGATTTAAATACAAGGTTAGAGAGAATCTTGGGATTATGTCTACCTAAATGTAAAGAGTGGGTAGGTTATTCATAGTTTAACATAAAACTCGTTGTTAAGTGAGGGATAGGTGATGTTCCGGTATATTATGGAATAGTTAGCATCATTTTCGTTGGGAAATTGTATGTTTTCAGGCAACCAAAGTATTACTTAATAATGTTTTTAGTGTTTTCAGTGAAAGGGGATAACCATAAAAGAAAGCTGGAAAAAGTAGCAGAAAAGTGAGTTTGACGGTTAAAATGGTGGACCGTCAGTCTTTCGACGGACCACCAGGTCGACCATCAAGGCGATCCAGAACCTAGCATACAAATGACTTGAGTGAAGGAAAACATGGCGGACGATCAGACATGTGACAGACCACCAGATGGACCATCAACCCTTATCCAGAAATCACCTTTTAGAGGAACTTAGTGACGATCAACATAGTAGACCGTCAGACATGCGACGGACCACCAGATGGACCTTCAATGCTTGTCTAGAAACTACCCTCCAGAGAAACTCAGTGATGATTAATGTGGTGGACCGTCAATCATGCGATGGACCACCAGGTAAACCATCAGGTCTTATCCAGAAACTGCTATTTAGAAGAAATGAGTGACGGACAAGATGGTGGACCGTCAACTCTTTGACGGTCCGCCATACAGACCGTCAACTGGGACGTGGCTTTTATATTTTTAAATTTTAAATTCCTTTTTTAGCTGGGAACATATAAATACAAAATTTTAGGATTAAGAAGGGATCTTTTTTTCTTTCTTTTACAAGTTTTATCATCTACTGAAACTCTTTGTAACCCAGTACTTTAGGGATTCTTTAGATCTGGGATTACCTTAGCATTGAACAATTGATTATTGAAGATTGAAGCACTGATTCTTGGGATTCTTTGTAAGTAAATTCTTAATCTATTTATGAATAATACAAGAATGACTTCTTCTTCTTCTATGGAGTATTGTGGCTAAGATCCCATAACTAGGGTTATGGGATCCTTAATGTGAAACACATCTATGGGTTGGGAATAAATTTGAGTTCCATACTTCAATGACATTACATACACCTTTCTTCAATTTCATGACTTTTCTTGGTTGCAAATTTGAAGAGTGAACCCTAGAACAACACTTGTCTGAAAAGAAAGTGTTTACATGAATTCTAAGGGCTTTAACCTTTATAGTAATAGCAAATCCCCAAACAAGATTAGCTTACATGAGAAATGGGTTGAAAGAATAATGCATCCTTCGAGTTTAAGAGAATTAGAGGATAATCTATCCACTTAGGTTGAGAAACTATGGGATAAAGAATAAGACTCAAACTTTCTTGCCATTGAATTTGCTAAGCAGAACTCATAAATGATTCACAACCCAAATGGTGCTAGCATTTTGGTGACCATAACCCTGGTTTGGAATACTCTTGTTACAATTAATTATTTTACAAATTAAAACCCAAAACCCCCTCTTTTTTGGTTAGGAACCTCTGATCAACAGTCTAATAACGATTACAACACTTAGTGACCACAGTATTCCATGTGGGATTTGACACCCACCCTAGTTGGGTTCTATATTTTACAACGACCGCTTATAATTTCTACTGAGAGTTGTAATTTGGGCATATCAATAGGCTAGGTTGATAGTCTTTGTGATTTGTCTTTCAAGAAAACTACATGGATTTGACTCATTGGATCTTTTAAGCACCTAACAAGTGTGCAATTCATAGTCACCCAAAACCTCAATCCGGCATCCTTATTAATAGGATGATGCCTTTGACATGATTTACACTCCAATCACACTTATTTATATTATTTCTAAAAGGTAGTAAATCATAGGCTTTATTGTCCACTATTGCCTTGTCACCCTATTGCCCTCTTTCAAGAATGCTACGAGTTCCCATAACTTCACCTTCATCCCTCTTTCAAGGATGATGAAGGGTTTCTAGAGTTTAGCGTTTTCACCCATCGTACCCATTTGGAGATTTAGAGTTTTCACCCATATATTCAAACTATTAAGCTTACGAAACAGTGAAATTCAAAATTAAAAACTAAAATTCATGCAAACACATCAATCTCCTCACACAAATATACATTAGTTAAACATAATCCCAAAATTAAAGTAATTATCTACTCAAGAAGTTAGGAGGATGAATTATACCGAACAACTCTTCTATGGCATCCATAACAATATAAGGTAAAAATAATATTCACCTCAACCCTTCAATTTTACCAACTTCTTCTTGTAAAATAGGTACAAAGTAGATTTTTCCCATAAATTTTTGTGTTTTTTGGTTGTCTCTCCAACCTTACTCTGATATATTTCATAGTGCCCTAGGGAAAATAATTTGGATCTTTTATAAAAATTTTGAAACATCTATCCTAATTGACAAAAATTCCCTTACTTGTTAATCCTACAAGGCCGCGGTGGTAGAGCTTTGACTGTGATTGTGCATACCACGGCTGTGGATAGAGACGCGCAATCTCAACATAATGACTTTCTTGATAGACTGCGATCACATTCTTAAGACCACGACCATGTTACCTCAAGGTGTATTTGTTCTCTACTTAACTGACTATGATTGCAGTCCTCAGGCCACGACAGTAGTAATTAAGGCCATGTCTACTCTGAGTCATAAGTCACAGGTTCTTGCTTTCTTTTGGTAAACATATAGCTCTAATCCACATATTTTGATATCATCTATTATTTACCTGAAAAACATAGATATTAGTGCATTGCATGTCGATTATGTCTCATGAATCATTGGAAGCATAGCAATATGCACTAATGTTTAATGCAAATGAGTGGTAAACTCACCACTCATCACGTCACTTTGGAAATCTCATGGAGAGAGTGGTGCATCAAATTGGATATCACATGGAGAGAGCAGCAGGAGGAATTAGAAATTGTATAGAGGGAGTGGTACATTGTGGCCCAAACACATAGGCTCATTGAAAATTGCCTCAAAACGCCTATATTCTTCTAAGTATTTTTCCTTCCATCCCTTCTCTTTTGGCATTGTTTTCCTTTGTTTTCCAACTTGTATTTAATAAATATGTCATCAAAATCAACTCACCGTGCATCCTTCATTAAGAATCCCAAAAGATTAGGGCTCAAAACAGAAAAACATTCATAAAGATGAGTTAAAAACTATAGCGAAGACTAGGCTTGTCCACATTGATCTTTAACTTATTGTTTCAAATTTTGAAAAGATCCAATTCAACTTTACACATTCTAAAAAAGTTTTTCCACATTTAATTACACAATAATAACCTTAGTAACACCATACACCTACTAGGATCTATCAAAAACAACTAGATCAACTCCTAGCTCAAGCTAGTCAAACTAGTTTTCTCATCTAGATTCTAAATGATCAATTTATAACCAAACTTGTTTCAAAACACCTTTAAACACTGTAATTTCATACTGTAACAATCAGATGCTTATTTATATCATTATTAACACATAAATCACTCAAGAAGTCCTTAAACCAATGGTAAATAAGCAAGGATAGAAACACTAAGAGCATAAATACACCCAACAATCACTAATGTAGTTCTTTTGATTCTCCTGTGGAGCCGCATTAGAAAGTAGAAAATTGATTGTATGGGATTATACTAGTTGGACCTAGGCCACTCCAGCGGTGACATGTCTATATTGGTAGAGGCGTACAGGCAGCCTTTTGTCACTCGAAGGTTTTCAACTTTTGGAGAAAGGTCCGCTTTAGAAAATTCCATGAACTATGTTTTCTCCATTAATGCGGGTGTTTGGCATCTTTGATTACATCGTCTCTGTATATTTTTCTCTATTAAAGTAGGGTTGATGCACCTTAACTGTCCCTTTTTTGATTTTTTCATTCTTCTTTCTCTACCTTAAATTTTTTAGCTTGGGAAATCAATTTTTCGAGATTACATATGGGTTTTTCAATATTTCTTCATCTATTATGTTTCTTATACCATTTCCACATATTCCCCTATAATTAATTTGTCTTTTCACCTACAAACTATAGTTTTTAGCTTTAACTTTTGGGTCTTCCATGTAAAGTCAAAAATATTTTTTGATTATTTCTGGGTCGATTGTGACTCTATTTTTTATCAAATTTCAGCTTTGAACTCTATAAGTTATGGGTAAATTTTTTTTATAATAAAATTTAAATTTTTCCCTTGTGGTCTCCAGGCTGACTTTTATGATAACTTTTTGAATCTAAATTAGAACCATAGCAATATGAGTGTTGTTGGATTTGTGTTTATAAGTAGATATTTTTTTTCAAATATTGATGGTGTTTTGACGCCATTTATAAGGAGAAAGGTGGTTTCGATTGTTAGATACTTACAGTTAGGCTTCAAGATTCGTTATGGTTTAAATTTCTTTGGACATTGCTTGTATGGGGGCTTATCATTGAAGCATGTTATAGATGGGGCTTTTTAGTTACTAAAAGTGGAATATGAATTAGATTATTATGTGATACCTAAGATGAGGTTTGCCTTATGATAATGATGTCGAATTAAAGGTTTGGGGTTAAATGTGAGGCTTGAAGACATCTTTATCATATGTTTGATAATATTAGACTACATCCTTGTCTATCATATTTATTTTTATCATATTATTTTAAATCATGCATATTTATCTCATCGATCATTTGACTGTGGTATTGAATGGTAACTAACTTTTGAATTGAGTGATCTATTATATTTTTTTAGTTTGTGAGGGTTGATATTCTGAGTTGTGTGTGATCATGCATTAGGAAGATAGTGAGGTAGGATTCTATTGAGTGACTAGAGTCATTGTAGATAGACCACAATTTCCCATGGTCTATCTTAATAGTAAACTTATACGGGGGGGGGGGGGGGGGGTATATATGGAGTGCATTTAGTATTGCATAACATTGCATTATATTTTTTACCTAAGTCATCATATGATAGACATAAATTGTGAAACTATAGATGTCAATGTAATGAACCTTTAGGATATTTTCCACATTCATGCTTATTTTCACTGTTAAAGCGTTTTGATAGCTGGCCAAAGTTATTTATGACTTATTGGGACTGATAGTACATTTATAGGACAATTTGTTTTATTTTTAGAGCCAATTCCCTATTGTTTATAAGTTTTGAGATCTGTTCCAGACCGACTTGCCTGATATTCCCTCTATTCATGATACTGAGTGTGCTATTGATCTCGATTCTATTACCTAACCTATTTTTATGGCACTATCTCTTGTCGAGCTTAAGGAGCTAATTCTCACCTTTAGGATCTTCTTGGTCAGGGTTTTATTAGACTGAGTATGTCCACATGGGAATGTCCTGTATTATTTGTGAAAAAGAATGATGGCTTCATTTAGTATGTGTATTGATTATAGGAAGCTTAGTAAAGTTATGGTGAAGAATCACTATCCTATGCCTCGAATTGATGATTTGTTTGACAAACTTTAGTGTGCAGCACTATTCAATAAGATTGATTTGAGATCAACTTACCATCTATTGAGGATAGATCACACTTAACTTACTCCATGATTTATGGGAAAGGCAATAATTGTCAAATATAATAACCCACCTTCAGTTGGAGTCAAATCTATATATGTAACTAGTGTTCAAATCATATGGTTGTTGAAAGATACCAAAGATATAACCTCTATGTAAACATAATGAAAAACGTAAATTAAAATTTGTGGGAATAGTTTGAACAGTTGTTTTAATAAAATCTACTCTAACTACCAGTTAAAAGCTACAAATGTAAATAAGATTCTAATAGGAGAAAAGTCTTGGGATTATGTTTTCCTGGGGATAAATAATGGATAGATTCATGATAATAACATGCAAATTCTAGTTAATTACTATATGGGTAGGTTAGGTTAGGGGTTTTGATTTTATTTTATCGTCCAAACATAAAAAATATCACCCATTGACCCTTTTGGATACCTCATAGGTATTGCAAACAAATCCACCCAAAGCCTCAATTGGGCATCCCTATTTCAAGGAAAATACCCATATAGCAGATTTGCAATTCATCCTTATTTCTAAGACAATGTGAAGGAATAGCTAACATCTGTTTATAGTTCACTAATACCTTGTTACCTATATACCTCTTTGAAGGATAATATAGGATCAAAAACTCATACATTCTTGAATTCTATTCCAAAATAATCCTAAGATAGATGTTTAGCTAATCATGAAGATTGAGAAAGGTAATATATAAAAACTATCATTCAATGCTTCCATTAAAGATGCAAAGTTAGGATATTCTCAAATCCAATATCAATTACAACTAAAATTCATGGTAAATTAACTACAAGAATCCTGTCCAATTTGGTAGGGTTTTTACATTGGAAAAACTTGAATTCTAGTTGATGTGTCAATTCTAGTTGATTGATCATGATTGCGGTGAACTCATAGTAATCGTGTGCCATAACTGAATTGGGCTGGTCACAATCACAACCCTCAGACTATGATCGTGGTAACTGAGGGTTAGTTCCTACTCCTGCCTTTCCAACTTTTGCACTAACTCTTTCCTTTTTGATCTCTTTTCTACTCATTTCACGTCTTTACTTATCCGCACTTGTATGCTTGCAAAACAAAGGAATAAGTGTATTGAAATAACAAATTTATCTCATTAATATCTTTTAACAACAGTAGTGTGCATGAATTTTGATGTAAATGAGTGTTAAATTTACCACTAATCAACACCACCAACTTAAAAATTTTCTTGTCGTCAAGCAACACTACTTCTTACTCAATGAGACTATGAAAATTTAAGCACATTTATAAAACCAAATGGTCACAATGTCTTTGAAATTGATTAGCACCAACAAACAAGTCTGAAGCATGGGTAAAGCTATTTTCACAACTCCCCTATCCATAAAGTTCAACCTCATAGATGCAAAATGCTTTAAAGAAAAACAATTAAAAAAATCACTGACACTTTAGAAGTGATTCTCTGTTGATATCAACTCAATTACTTTGCCTTATTTTCAGAAGATGATAATTTCACCTGTTTCAATAAGTCTGAATGCCTCCTCACAAAAAGGAAATCACAAATACCAAATATTATATTATGAAATAAGGGATTTAAGTGCAAACACTCACTCTCACTAAGACTCAATGCTAACAAGTATCATACAAAATACTTTCCCTTATTTTTAATTTTGACTACTTAAAGTACACTTGATTGGTGATCTTGAATGACTTTTTCAAGCTTGTAACGTAAGTTCGGGCAAGAGTAAGATATCATTTAGGAACAAAGTGACTACACCCTCTTTGAACTTCTACATCACACTATTCAATCTAACTTTTGACCACTGACCACTTCATTTATTTCCAAAATTCACACATGCCTACTTCCTCTACCTTGACTTTCCTATCTCTTTATAAGCATTCCCTTTTCAAAGATTTTATTTGCAATTTGTTATTCCTTGTTTTGATGACTCATTCCTTCACTTTTTCACTTTCTCTCTTTGCTTACCTATTTAGGAATCCACTTACAATATCATAAACCAAGGTCATCTCTTCAAAGACTTACCACTCCCCAACTTAGGCATTTTATAAGTTTAAGGAGGGTAGGGTTAAAAAGAGGGATAAATTTTAAATGGTTAAAGTCTTATAATGTAGTTTCAAAAGAAAGGCTTGAAGGCTCAAAATAGGTAACTAAAGATACTATTCTATGTATGGGTACGCTACTTATGCTAAAGTGGGTTCCTTTGTTCACAAAGAAGTCATAAGATCACTTCACAAACCAAGCATAATTACAATTACCCTTAAGAGACTAACTGGGAAAGTTTTAGATGAGACAAATATGCATGAGAGTTACACAATTATACTCACCGCATATGGCATGAAAACTTTTCAAGGAGGTTCAATTGCATTTCCTACTAAAGACAAAAGGAAGTACTTATAACAAACTACAATATAAAGATTTTAGAGTCACAAAAAGAGGTAATGTATAGTTATCAAATTGTTCACATCCATGCCCTTGGTTTTAAAAAAATTGATGGAAGGGGTGTTTGCTTCACATTTACACCACAAAAAAGTTGCTATTAATGGCACCAAACTAAGTCATCATTGATGAGTGGTGAATGTCTTAAATGTTACTAATGGACAATGTTTTTGCAATAGCCGTACTTTTCCATAACATAGCCGTACTCTCTCATAACATAGTTCACCCTCAGTTAACATGACTGTTGTCCTCAAGCCGTGGTTGCAGTCAGTCAAGATGGTAAACATAATACGATTGTGGAGCACAACTATAGTTGCATAGCCACGATCGCAGTCAAGCCTACACAATCATGGTTCAGTGGGAATATGACCCAGGGAAATTTGGTAAAATTATTTAGATGAATCCCAAACCTTATATAGGTAAAAACCCTTTCTTCATTGGGTATTACTTACCTCATAAATATATTTTAAGTGAATGGAAAAATCCCTAATTGGGAAACTATTTAACTAATTATGGAGGGTTAATGTAATGCCCCAAATATAAAACTCGAAATACTACACGGTGCTCATGACCCCAAAGGACCGCAATCTAACCCATGACTAAAATCTGAACTTGTATACTGCATAAAATCGTGATAAATGTGGAAACATGAACTGAAAGGCCGTAAGGTTCAAAACTGAACATAATCTGAATAATATAACATCTGTGTGAGGTAATTAAATACCCAAAACAAAACTAAAAATGCTAAAGTCTGAAACATGATAGTCTAGAAATCCTCTAACTGATTGAACTGTCTAAGTATGGAGTTGATGGGACATGTCCCTAACTAACTCCAACTAATAAAATGATTAATGTGATAATAGTAAAAGAATCGTGTCCTCGAAAGATGAGGAGTCACATCTAACTCTCTCTGTAGATATTTGGAATCTATTATTTCTCAAGAACTCGTGTCGCTGAACCTATGGTATAAGAAACCATAGAGCAAATACATCAATACTTTGAATATACTGATATGCATGTGAGGTAGGCTGAATCATGGGGTTTATATTTATGAACAATAATAATAACTGACTAACTATCATGAGCGTGAGATTACATGCATGAGACATAACAACTAACACTAATACTATGAGAACATGATTACTGAATCTAAATATAAATGATAACATGAGTGACTGTATCTGACACTGATTTTGTAACATGAAACTATGGAAAGTAGTTATCTAACTGAAATGCCCTGATACTCCATTATGGCTGAGTTAGGGTCCAATCTAAAATCCTAATTAGAAGGGTGTCAATACCGCGCCACTAGTAAAGACGATCTGTGGGTGACTGTCATCTAATAGTGTCCACTGTACGTGAATGGTGGGCCCTTTATCTGACAGTTCTTATCAGCCTTATCAACCCTCATCAATAGTGTTGATATCTCAACCTATGCTGGATACATAGTTCTAGATTTCAAGGATGAATACTAAGGATCACACCCTTATCGGATAGTGTGTGTCCCCATCCTTGGGTTCACTCGGTGCTAATTTCTACTCCCATCTGAATAAACACTGAACATGATTTACAGAATAGAACATGAGCTGAATTTCTGAATTTCGTTGACTGACAAAATGCTACTGATATCTCAAAACTGACTGAGATCATCAGATCATGGAGATTTCCTGAGTCATAAGACTGTCTGAAGTCTAAGGATCATAGCTTGACTGAAAGTATCATGAAAATATGACATGGCTCTAGGCACAGAGCTAATGTTTCTGGTACAAGTACCCACAGGACTAGATGGGAGGAAAACTGACTAAGCATAAATTACTTGAACATATAGTTAACATCATAATCCATATTACATTTATGGAAGCATTCCATCAAAACATGTGATAGGCATAACTTATACATACATGGGGATTTCATGATATCATACTAGTTTGAAATTGTTCCTTCATTTAGGCATTTAATCAAATAGATGGTAGGCATAGCACATTTAGACAACATTATACATCAATTAATTATCATGATTTATCTCAAATTTCATCATCCTAGGGTTTATTCGTAGGTTCACATGAATATACATCTATACAAATCAATTCCACTTAAAAATAATCACCCAACATGGATTTGAATTCAATTGACCATTCTGAACATAAATAAAACAAGTCCAACATGAAATTCATAAGGAAATTCATAAGCGTAAACTTAGAAAGGAGATTCTTGGGCTTCATGGATGAAAGAAGTCCATGAATGAACTCTACACATACCTTAGTTTGTCATTTCGTAAAGATTGACAAAGAAACATTCTTGGACTTTGATCTTCTATGAAAACCCTAGCTTATTCTTGAGAGGTTTTTGAGAGAAGAGAGTGTATTTTTAGTTAACAGTGGTTGAATCATGTGTTAAAGTGCTTAAATAGGGGTGGGAAGTTGACCTTTTTAACCTTTGACGCGTCATTAAATTTTAGTTAAATTTTTTGAAACTGAACCCCTAGCGCGACGCAGCACTATGGCGCCATGTCATTGGAATTTGTCAATTGGGAAATTGAAGGATGGCGTGACACAGAGCCATCGTGTTGCCCCTACTTTTTCAACCTTGAACTTTGGTGCAATGCGGAGGAAATCACGCTTTGACACTGGAAAAGGAAAATTCTAAATTTTGGCCCTGGCACGACGCTCCATAATCATGGACCCCTACTGGAATTTGCCAAATGCCATTTCCTCTTTTGGTACAGTGCACCACTGCCTAATATGGCGTTGTTTTACAATGGGAACTTCAAATAGTTGTAACTTCTCACCCGGTTATTGAATTTGAGCGAATCTTATATCAATGGTAAGTTTATTAAATTTCCTATATGACAAAAAGTGAAAATATTGAAAATTCCTAATTGAATAACCATCATTTAATTAAGAAACTTATACTAGACAGTCTTGAGATGAAATTATCTAGGAAAAGTATGGGGTATTACAATATCTCCTCCTAGAGAACATTCGTCCTCGAATAAGACTGATTGAGAGCGGAGAAAAGACAAATGATGTACATAATAAACATGAACAAAGGAATATGATCTAATGAAAGACATGAATAACAAGATAATATATAATACTGAACATGCATATCTGTTATGTCTGTAACTGATTAATGAATGCATGACTGAGTATTCTGAAGAACTAAGTTTCTCAAAATGAGAATGCATGTCTGAGGCATAATTACATAACTGAACTGATACATACGTGCATGACTGAATATGCAATGGTGCTTGATACCAAGTTTCTAAGGGGAACATGAGCATAAGCCTGCATACCAAGTTTGTGATGAACGCCGAATATGAAATTGAGTAATCTTAAGCAGAACTGTTACCTTGACCTTTATCATAGTTGGCAAAGAAGAGGTAAGGATACTTGGTAGGCATGTCTGCCTCTTCTTTCCAAATAGCTCCCTCGACAGACTGATTTAACCAAATAATCTCAACTAGAGGGACTTCTTTGTTCCTCAAACTACGAGTCTGATAGTCTAAGATTTCGACTGGAATTTCTTTATAAGAGAGAGTGTTCTAAATATCAATGCTCTAAATAGGGACTACAATTGATGGGTCACTTATGCACTTCTTGAACAAAGAGATATAAAAGGATGGATGAAATGAGGCTAGATCTGAAGGCAATTCTAGCACATAACCTACCTTGCCAAATGGACTAAGAATCTTGAAGTGACCGACATATAAGAGATTGAGTTTTTCTTTCTTTCCGAACCACTTCACTCCCTTCATGGGAGAGATCTTTAGATAGACATAGTTACGAATCTCAAACATGAGATCTTTTCTACGAACATTTGTATAAGACTTCTGTCGGCTCTGAGCAGGCCGGAGTCTTTCTTTAATAAACTACACTTTTTCTAAGGCGTCAAATACTAAGTCAGGCCCTGTAACTGAGGCCTCACTAACTTCAAACCAACCAATTGGAGATCTATATCTCCTACCGTAGAGAGCTTCAAATGGAGTCATCTGAATACTGGAATAATAGTTGTTATTGTATGCAAACTCAATCAAAGGTAAGTGGTCATCCCAACTTTTCTTCAAATCGATTGCACACAACTTTATTATATCTTCTAACATCAAATGGTCCGTTCTGCTTGACCATCTATCTGGGGATGAATGGTTGTACTATGATAAACTTGGGTACCAAGACCCTTTTGGAATGCTTTCCAGAAATGAGAGGTGAACTAGGTACCTCTGCCTGAGAAAATGGATAACGAAACACCGTGCAATCTAACCAACTCCTTGATTTAGAGTTTGGCATAATCCTGTACTAAATAAAAGGTATGAATAGGAAGGAAATAAGAGAATTTGGCCATTCTGTCTACAATGAGCCAGACTGAATCATGCTGATGATTTTGAGGCAAACTCGTCACAAAGTCCATGTTCACAACTTCCCACTTCCAAGTAGGAATACTAAACTCCTACATGGACCCACTAGGCTTCTGATGCTCTATCTTAACCTGCTAACATGTCGAGCACTTAGCCACAAACTCTAAAATATCTCTCTTCATCCCACTCCACGAATAGATTTCCTGCAAGTCGCGGTACATCTTTGTGGCCCCTGGAGTAATAGAGTAGTCCACACCATGCATTTCTACAAGAATTCTCTACCTTAAGTCATCTACACCTAGAACACAGAGACGACCCTGACAAGGAAGAATACTATCTCCCGCTTGGGGAGAAAACCTCTATTTTCTGATCGTGAACTGACTCTTTTAACCTGAAAAGGCTGGGATCTCTATCTTGCTTTTCTTTCATCTCGAAAATAAGAGATGATTCTGAACAACTCTAAACCCATATATCACCCTCATCTTTATCGACTAAGCGAACACCTAGTCTTTAAAGATGATGGAATTCCTAAACTTTCTCTTACTGTCATCCACATAAGAAACACTACCCATAGACAGTCTACTGAGAGTGTCGACCACTATATTGGCCTTGCCCGGATGATAGAGGACACTCAAGTCATAATCTTTTAATAGCTCTAACCACCTTCTCTAACGAAGATTGAGATTTTTCTGAGAAAATACTTACTGAAGACTCTTATGATCTGTGAAGACATCTACATGAACTCCATAGAGATAATGCCTCTAAATCTTCAAGGCAAAGGATACGGCGGCTAACTCAAGATCATGAGTAGAATAATTCTTCTCATGGGGTTTAAGCTATCTAGAGGCATAGGCTATGACCTTACCATGCTGCATGAGGACACTACCCAAACCTACTCTGGATGTATCACAATACACTATAAACCCATCTAGACTATCTGGAAGAGCTAAAATTAGAGCTGAGGTAATTCGAGTCATCAACTCCTAAAAACTCTTCTCACAAGGATCTGACCACTGAAACTTGATTTTTTTCTAAGTCAATCTGGACATAGGGGATGCAATAGAAGAAAATCCCTTAAAAACCGTCTATAATAGCTAGCCAAACCCAAGAAACTCCTAATATCTGATGGAGAGCTAGGGCGAGGCTAGTTTCTTACTGCTTTGGTCTTTTAAGGATCTACTCTAATTTCATCACCAAAAATGATATGACCAAGGAATGCTATTGACCTTAGCCAAAATTTCCTCTTACTGAATTTGGTGAATAGTTGATGATATCTGAGAGCTTAAAGTACTATTCTGAGATTGTCTGGGTGATCATGCTCACTGTGGGAATAGACTAGAATATCATCTATGAAGACTATAATGAACATATCCAATTACTTCTTGAACTCATGGTTCATCAAGTACATGAAAGTGGCTGGGGCATTGGTAAGACCAAATGACATGACTAGGAATTTTAAGTGACCATATCGAGTATGGAAAGCTATTTTCAGAATGTCACATTCTCTGACTCTTAGATGATGATAGCCAAATCTTAGGTCTATCTTTGAAAAATAACTGGCACCTTGAAGTTGGTCAGTCAAGTCATTGATTCTTGGAATAGGATACTTGCTCTTGACTGTGACCTTATTGAGTTGACAGTACTCTATATACATTCTAAGGGAACCATCATTCTTGCGCACGAATAATACTTGAGCACCGCACGAGGAAATGCTGGGCCTGATGAATCCCTTATCTAAGAGATCCTTCAATTATTCTTTTAGTTCTCTGAGTTTTATGGGTGTCATTTTTTATGGCAGAATAGAGATAGGCTGAGTATCTCGAACAAGATTAACACCGAAGTTTATTTCCCTTTTGGGAGGAATTCTTGGAAGATCTTCTGGAAAGATATCTGAATATTCGATCACTGCTGGACTGATTCAAGACTGGGAGTCTCAGAATGAGAATTCTTAACATGAACAAGATGATAGACATATCGCTTAGAAATTAATTTCCTTTCCCAAAGGTAGGAAATAAGATGACCTCTAAAAATGAATACACTACCCTTCCACTCTAGCACGAGTTCATTTAGGAACTGAAACTAGGCTATTCTTTTTCTTCAATCAACTATGGCATAGAAGGAATGAAGCCAATCCACGATGAGATTGGCATTAAAATTACTCATCTTTAATTTGACTAAGTCTGCTAAAGTGATATTCTAAAATAACATAACTTGGAAGTTCCTGAATACCCCCCGGGTTATGATAGTTTTACCCATTAGGGTAGAGACTGAAAAGGGCTCTAGTAAGATTTTGGAACTGATTCCAAAATCGCCTGTTATATATGGAGTAAAAAAAAGACAATGAAACTCCTAGATCTAGCAAAGCATAAACATACACATGAAATATTTGTAACGTATCAATAACAACATCAGGAGAATTTTCCTGATCCTATCGAGACTGAAGAGCATAGAAACGATTTGGGTGTTGCCCAATAGTAGAACTGGTGGTGGCACTCTACAATTCGGGTGATCGAAATAAGATAAAGAGCAAAGATGACTCTAATAACCTGACTGAGGGTAGTCTCATAATCTGTGGCCTGGCTTTCCACAATCAAAATAGACAACGGTACTAGCTCTGCAAGCACCCTTGTGGTTCTTACCATAATTCTGACAAAGGGGATTAGTTCGAGCATTTCTAACACTGCCTCGAGAGTTAGAGCCCGACGCCCTATCTCTGTTACACTCCATGAACTTAGGAACTAGAGCACTATCTGAAGAAGAGGCTAAAACTAATGACTTAGGAAGAAACTGGGAACAATTTTCTCCTTCTAATTTAGGTTGAGTGAAGTTGAAACTACCTTTCATTGCTCTATTACTCTGCTTCTCCCTATGCTTAGCTTAATCTTTTGCTTCTATATCTTCAGAGCATGAGTCATAAGCCTGGTTAAAGTCATTCACTAATCAGCATGGCAGATCTGCACTCAATTACCAAACTATCATTTACCCCTAAAGCGAACTTATTTATCTTGTCACTGCTGTCTGCAACCACATGAGGGGCATTTCTGGCTATTTGAGTAAACTTAAGAGAATAATCTTTCACCGTTATATTCCCTACCTAAAGTTGATTAATTCTAGCATCTTATCCTCTCAAAGATCTTGGGGAAAGAATCTGTCAAAGAATGCAATGACAAACTTCTCCCACTCTATAGGACCTGAATTATCTGACGTTTTTCACCTCCACTATTTGAACCAAGTATGAGCCACATCTTACAACTGATATGCATCTAGCTCAACACACTTAATAGTGTCATCCCTATGATTTCAATCACCTTCTAAACCTGATCAATGAATTCCTGAGGGTCCTCATCTACCTTAAAACTAAGGAAGGATGGAGGATTCATTCGGGTGAAGTCCCAAATCCTAGATGCAATTGAATTGGCCACTGGGTTTGTTGGAATGACTCTTAGCCATTCATTTTGAGTGGATGCTGACTTAGCTAGATTAGTGAATTTTGCTTTGAACTCCACATGAGAAACATGATCGCCCAAAGGATCTTTGGGCTGAGGGGCTGACTGAATTCTATTTTTTCTTTTAGGAGGCATGTTCGGTAGAAGAAAGGGAGAAATATATTAGACTAAGAGAATGACTTGAGATTATGGTCACTAAAATGACATGAATACTGAAAGAGGGGAAACTATTCCTAAAACATCTTATAGCCTCCTGTACATAAATGTGGCGTGCAATACACCCATGTGCAAGACTCTACTAGATGTGGCTTTTAGACTTTCTAAGACTCTATTGAACCTTAGCCTCTGATACCAAATGTGTAACGCCCTAAATCAGATACTCTAAATGCTAAACGGTGCTCATGACCCTATGTAACACCCCAAATCTGGTACCAGGAATGCTACACGGTGCTCATGACCCTGAAGTACCACGAGCTAACCCATGACTAATATTTGTACCTTTATACTGTACAAAATACTTTATAATGCGGAAACATGAATTGAAAGGCCAAAAGGTTCAATACTGAACATGATCTGAATGATATAACATCTCTGTGGGGTAAAGAAATACTAAAACTAAAACTAAACATACTGAAGTCTGAAACATGATAGTCTAGAAAGCCTCTAACTGACTGAATTGCCTGAGTAAGGAGTTGATGGGACATGTCCCAAACTAACTCTAACTAATAAACTGATTAATGAGAAAATAGGGAAATAATCATGTTCTCGAAAGATGAGGACTCACTTCTAACTCTATATGCTAATATCTGGAATGTACTATTTCTTTGAGGCTCGTGTCTCTAAGCCTATGGTATAAGACATCATAGCGCAAATGCGTCGTACTTTGTATGCACTGGTATGCATATGAGGTAGGATGAATGCATAGGATTCATATGCATAAACAATAATAATAACTGACTAAATATCATAAGCGTGAGGATATATACATGAGACATAACAACTGACACTAATACTGTGATAACATTATTACTGAATCTGAATATGACTAATAACATGAGTTACTGTATCTAATAGTCCTAAATCTAATGGAAATATTTGTGTTTCGTACTGTATCTGAGTTAACTGTATATGATAGTCCTGAAATATGAAGAACTATCTGAGTTTTACTACTGAGACTGATTGACTATATCTGATAGTCCTAATTCTGTAACATAAAACTGTGGAAAGTAGTTATCTAACCGACATGTCCCTGATATGCCATGATGGCTGAGTTGGGGTCTTATTTGTAACCCTAATTGAAAGGGTGTCAATACCGCATCACTGACAAGGACAAGCTATGGGTGACCATCATCTGATAGTGTCCCCTGTACGAAAATAGTGGGTACCTTATCTGACAGTGCTTATTCACCTAATCAACCCTTATCCACAATGCTGATGTCTCAACCTATGCTGGCTACATAGTTCTGGAATGCATGGATGACTGCTAAGGATCACACCCTCATCTAAAATATGTGTCCCCATCCTTGGATTCACTCGATGCTAATTTCTACTCCTATCTGAATGGACACTAAACATGATTTACTGAACTAAACATGAGCTAAATTTCTAAATTCTATTGACTGACAGAATACTACTGATATGTAACAACTGACTGAGGTCATGAGATCATGGAGATTTACTGAGTCATAAGACTTTCAAAAGTCTAAGGATCATAGCTTTACTGAAAGTATCATGAAAATATGACATGGCTCTAAGCACACCGCTAATGTTTTGGGTACGAGTAGCCCCAGGACTCAATGGAAGTAAACTGACCAACCAAAACTTACTTGAACATATAAATAACATCATAATCCATTATACATTTATAATAGCATTTCATCAAAACATGTGATAGGCATAACTTGGTCATAAATTAGGATTTCATAGTATCATGCTAGATTGGCACTTTTCCTTTATCTAGCCATTTAATCAAACATATTGTAGGCATATTACATGTAAACATCATTATACAATAATTAATCATCATGATTCATCATTAATTTCATCATCCAAGGGTTTATTAATAGGTTCACATGAATATACATCTATACAAATCAATTCCACATAAAATTGATCACCCAACATGGATTTGAATTCAATAGATCATTGTCAACATACTCAAACAAAACCCAACATGAAATTAATAAAGAAATCCATAAACTTAAACTTTGGAAAGATATTCCTGGTCTTCATGGATCAAAGTAGTTCATGAATGAACACTACGGGTACCTTAGTTCATGATTTCATGAAGATTGATGGAGAAAATTTCTTGGAATTGGATCTTTTATGAAAATCCTAGCTTGTTCTTGAGAGGTTTTTGAGAGAAGAGAGTGCATTTTGGGTGAAAAATGGTTGAATTATGTGTTAAAGGGCTTAAATAAGGGTGGGAATTTGACCCTTTTGACCCTGGATACGTTATTTAATTTAAGTGAAATTTTCCCGAACTGAACCCCAGGATGCGGCGCTATAGCCCCGTGTCATTGGAATTTGACAATTGGGAAAGTGAGGGATAGCGTGATGCGGAGCCATCACATTACCCCTTTCTTTGTGACCTGGAACTTTGGCGTGATGCGGAGGAACTCACGCTGAGACACTGGAAAAGGAAAATTCAAAATTTGGTCCCTGGCGCGATGCACCATAATCATGGACCCCTACTGGAATTTTCCATATTCCATTTTCTCTTGTAGTATGGTGTGCTACTTGTAAATATGGCACAACTTTACGACAGGAACTTAAAATAGTCATAACTTTTAACCCGGTTATCGGATTTAGGCAAATCTTGAAAATTCCTCATGAAATAACCATCATTTAATGTTGAACCTAGTACTAGACATTCTTTAGATGAAATTATCTAGGAAAAGTATGGGGAATTACAATATCTCTCCCTTGAGAACATTCTTCGTCGAATAAGATAGATTGAGAGAAAAGAAAAGACAATGACGAACATGATAAACAGGAATAACTGGAACATGATCTAATGAATGACATAACTGACAAGCTAAACATATAATACTGAACATGCATATTTGATCCATATGTAACTAATTCGTGAATGCATGACTTAGTGTTTTGAAAAACTAAGTTTCTCGCAATGAGAATGCACATCTGATGCATAATTACATAACTGACCTTATACATGCATGCATGACTGAATATGCCATGGTACTTGATGCAAAGTTTCTAATGGGGACATGAGCATGAAGATGCATACCAAGTTTGTGATGAACATCAAACATGAAACTGAGTAAGCTTATAGAGAACTATTACCTTGAGCTTTATCGGAGTTGGCAAAGAAGAGATGAAGATATTTGGTATGCATATCTGTCTCTCCTTCCTAAGTGGCTTCCTTGACAGATTGATTTTTCCAAATAAACTTAACTAGAGAGACTTCTTTGTTCCTCAATCTACGAGTCTGATAGTCAAAGATTTTGGCTGGAATCTATTCATAAGATAGAGTGTTCTGAACATCAATGCTTTGAATAGGGACTACAACTGATGGGTCATCTATGCACTTCTTGATCAAAGAGACATAAAAGAATGCATGAGCTGTGGCTAGATCTATAGACAATTCAACCTCATAAGCTACCTTGCTGAATCGATTTAGAATCTTGAAAGGACCGACATATTGGGGACTGAGTTTCCCTTTCTTACCGAACCGCTTCACTCCCTTCATGGGAGAGATATTTAGGTAGACATAGTCACCAATATCGAACTAAAGATCTTTTCTATGAACATTTGTATAAGACTTCTGTCAGCTCTGAGCAGCCTGGAGTCTTTGTCTAATCAATTGGACTTTTTCTAAGGCATCGAATACCAAGTCAGGACCTATGACTGAGGCCTCACTAACTTCAAACCACCAATTTAGAGACCTACATCTCCTACCATAGAGAGCTTTGAATAGATCTATCTGAATACTGGAATGATAGTTGTTGCTGTATGTAAATTCAATCAAAGGAAAGTGGTCATCCCAACTTTCCTTGAAATAATTGCGCACGCCCTTAGCATATCTTCTAAAGTCTAAATGGTCCTTTGTACTTTACCATTTATCTGAGGATTAAAGGTTGTACTGAGATGAACTTGGGTACCAAGACCCTTTTGGAATGCTTTCTAGAAATGAGAGGTGAACTAGGTACCTCTATCTGAGACAATGGACAAAGGAACACCGTGCAATCTTACAAACTCCTTGATGTAGAGTTTGGCATAATCCTCAGCTAAATAAGAGGTATGAACTAGAAGAAAATGATTTTATTTGGTCATTCAATCTACAATGACCCAGACTGAATCATACTGATGATGAGTTCGAGGCAAACCTGTCACGAAGTCTATGTTCACAAGTTCCCACTTTCAAGTAGGAATACTAAACTCATGCATGGACCCACTAGGCTTCTGATGCTCTATCTTAACTTGTTGACTTATATAGCACTTAGCCATAAACTTTGCAATGTCTCTCTTCATCCTACTTCACCAATAGATTTCCTACAAGTCGCAGTACATCTTTATGGCCCTTGGATGAATAGAGTAGCACGCACCATGTGCTTCTGCAAGAATTTGCTGCCTTAAGTCGTCTATACATGGAACACAGAGATGACCCTAATAGGCTCTGATACCAAGTTTGTAATGCTCCAAATCTGGTACCCAGAATGCTACACAGTGCTCATGATCCCGAAGGACCACAAGCTAACCCATGACTGATATTTGTACCTGTATACTACATAATATACTTTATAATACGAAAACATGAACTGAAAGGCCATAAGGTTAAATACTGAACATGATCTGAATGATATAATTTCTGTGAGGAGAAATGGAATACCGAAAACAAAATTGAACATATTGAAGTCTGAAACATGATAGTCTAGAAAGCCTCTAACTGAATGAACTATTTGACTAAGGAGTTGATGGCATATGTCCCCAAGTTGATGGCATATGTCCCCAACTAACTCCAACTAATAAACTTATTAATGAGATAATAGGGAAATAATCATCTCCTTGAAAGATAAGGACTCACTTATAACTCTGTCCATGGATATCTGGAATCTACTATTGCTCTGAAGTTCGTGTCTCTGAACCTATGGTATAAGACACCATAGCGCAAATACGTCAGTATTTTGAATGCACTGGTATGCATGTGACGTAGGCTGAATGCATGGGGTTCAGATGCATAAACAATAATGATAACTAATTAACAATCATGAGCGTGAGAATACATCCATGAGACATAACAACTGACGCTAATACTGTGATAACACGATTACTGAATCAGAATATGGCTAATAACATAAGTGACTACATCTAATAGTCCTGAATCTAATGGAACTATCTGAGTTCCATACAGTATCTGAGTTAACGGTATCTGGTAGTCCTAAAATTTGAAAAACTATTTGAGTTCTATTATTGAGACTGATTGACTATATCTGACAGTCCTGATTATGTAACATGAAATTATGGGAAGTAGTTATCTAACCGATATGCCTCTGATATGCCATAATGGCAGAGTTGGGGTCCAATCTATAACTCTAATTAGAAGGGTGTCAATAGGGAACCACCAGTAAGGAAAAGCTATGGGTGACCCTCATCTGATAGTGTCCCCTATACAAGAATGGTAGGGCCCTTATCTAACAGTGCTTATCCACCTCATCAACCCTCATCGATAGTGTTGATGTCTCAATCTATGTTGGATACATAGTTCTATAATTCTCGGATGACTTCTAAGGATCATGCCCTCATTTAATAATGTGTCTCCCCATGCTTGGGTTCACTCGGTGCTAATTTCTACTCCCATCTGAATGGAACCTGAACCTGACTTACTGAACTAAACATAAGCTAAATTTCTGAATTCCGTTGACTGGAGAAATACTACTAATATCTAAAAACTGACAAAGGTCATGAGATTATGGAGATTTCCTGAATGATAAGACTGTGTGAAGTCTAAGGATCATAGCTTAACTTAATGTATCGTGAAAATGTGACATAGCTCTAAGCACACAACTAATGTTTGGAGTATGAGTACCCCTAGGACTCGATGAAAGAAAACTGACCAAGCATAACTTTTTTGAACATATGACCAACATCATAATACATAATACATTTATAGGAGCATTTCATCAAAACATGTGATAGGCATAACTTGTACATACATGGGGATTTCATGGTAATATGCTTGTTAGACACTTATCCTTTATCTACGAATTTAATCAATCATATTGTAGGCATGGTACCTGTAAACAACATTGTATAATAATTAATCGTTATGATTCATCTCTAATTTCATCATCCTAGGGATTATTCATAGGTTCACAAGAATATACATCTATACAAATAAATTACACATAAAATTGATCACCCAACATAGATTTGAATTCAATTAATCATTCTCAACATACACAAACCAAACCCAACATTAAATTCATAATGAAATCCATAAACTTAAACTTAGGAAAAAGATTATTGGGCTTTATGGATGAAAGGAATCCATGAATAAACACTACGCATACCTTAGTTCATGATTTCATGAAGATTGATGGAGAAACTTTCTTGGAATTGGATCTTTTATGAAAACCCTACCTTGTTCTTGAGAGGTTTTTGATTGAAGAGAGTGTATTTTGGGTTAAAAGTCCCTGAATCAAACGCTAAATGGCTTAAATAGGGGTGGGAAGTTAACCCATTTAACCCTAGATGCATCATTTCATTTCGGTAAAATTTTTCCAAACTAAACCCCTGGTGAGATGCGGCGCTATCACGCTGTGTGACTAGAATTTGACAATTGGGAAACTGATAGATGGTGTGATGCGTAGCCATCGCGCTGCCCCTTCCTTTGTGACCTAGAACTTTGGCGCGATGCTGAGGAAATTTCACTAAGGCACTAGTAAAGGACAATTCTTAATTTAGGCCATGGCGCAATGTGCCATAATCACGGACCCTTATTGGAATTTGCCAGATGCCATTTCCTCTTGTGGTGTGGCGTGCCACTGGCTAATATGGTACTGCTTTACGATGGGAACTTGAAATAGTTGTAACTTCTAACCTAGTTATCGGATTTTGGTTAATCTTATATCGATGGAAAGATTATTGAATTTTCCACATGACAAAAAGTGAAAATTTTGAAAATTCCTCATGGAATAACCATCATTCAATTTAGAAGCTAATACTAGGCATTTTAGAGATGAAGTTATCTAGGAAATGTATAGGGTATTACATCCAGAAAGACCATAAGCTAACCCATGACTAATATTTGTACCTCTATCTGCATAAAATCTTGAATAATATGGAAACATGAACTAAAAGGATGTAAGGTTCAAAACTAAACATAATCTGAATAATATAACATCTGTGTGGCGTAATAGAATACCCAAAATAAAACTTAAAATACTGAAGTCTGAAACATGATTGTCTAGAAAGACTCTAAATGATTAAACTATCTGAGTAATGAGTTTATGGAACATGTCCCCATCTAAGTCCACCTAATAAACTGATTAATGAGATAATAGGGAAATAATCATATCCCCGAAAGATGAGGACTCAGTTTTAACTCAGTCTGCAGATATCTAGAATCTACTATTGCTGGGGAACTCGTGACTCTAAACCTATGGTATAAGTCACCATATAGCATATACGTCAGTACTTTGAATTTACTGGCATGCATGTAAGGTGGGCTGAATGCATGGGGTTCATATGCATGATCAATAATAATAACTTACTAACTATCGTAAGCGTGAGTATACATGTATGAGACATAACAACTGATACTAATACTGTGAGAACATGATCACTGAATCTGAATGTAACTGATAAAATAGGTAACTTTATCTGATGGTCCTTAATCTGATAGAACTATCTAAGTTCTGTACTGTATCTGAGTTGACTGAATTTGACATTCTTAAAATATGAAGAACTATGTGAGTTCTTTTTCTAAAACTGATTGACTATATCTGACAGTCCTGATTCTATAACATGAAACTATGGGAAGTATTTATCCAACTGATATGCCATTATGGCTAAGTTGGGATACCATCTATAACCCCAATTGGAAGGGTGTTAATACCGTACCACTGGTAAGTATAAGTTGTGGGTGACACTCATCTAATAGCATCCCCTATAAAAGAATGGTGGGACCATTATTTGACAGTGCTTATCCACCTCATCAACCCGCATCAATAGTGTTGATGTCTCAACCTATGCTGACTACATAGTTTGGGAATGTAACAATGATTACTAAGGATCACACCCTCATCTGATAGTGTGTGTCCCCATTCTTTGGTTCATTCGGTGCTAATTTCTACTCCTATCTGAATGGACATGGAACATTATTTATTGAATTAAACATGAGGCGAACTTCAGAATTCTGTAGACCGAGAAATACTACTGATATCTCATAATTGACTGAGGTCATGAGATCATGGAAATTTCCTGATTCATAAGACTGTCTGAAGTCTAAAGATCATAGCTTGATTGAGAGTATCTTGAAAACATGGCATGGCTCTAGGCACACAGCTAATGTTTTAGGTAGGAGTACCCCCAGGATATGATGGAAGAAAAACTGACCAAGCATAACTTACTTGAACATATAACTAACATCATAATCCATAATACATTTGTAGAAGCATTCCATCAAAACATGTAATAGGCATAACTTGTACATACATGGGGATTTCATGATATCATACTAGTTGGGCATTGTTCCTTTATCTTGGCATTTAATCAAACACATAGTAGGCATATCACATATGGATAATATTATAAAATAATTAATCATCATGAATCATCTCTAATTTCATCATCCTAGGGTTTATTCATAGGTTCACATGAATATATATCTATACCAATCAATTCCACAAAGAATTGATCACCCAACAAGGATTTAAATTCAATTGATCATTCTCAACATAAACAAAACAAACCCAACATTAAATTCATAAACTTAAACTTAGAAAGGAGATTCTTGAGCTTCATGGATGAAATGAGTTCATGAAATAACACTACACATACCTTAGTTCGTGATTTCGTAAAGATTGACCAAGAAACTTTCTTGGAATTGATATTCTATGAAAACCCTAGCTTTTTCTTGAGAGGTTTTTGAGAGAAGAGAGTGTATTTTGGGTGAAAAGTAGTTGAATAATGTGTTAAACGGCTTAAATAGGGGTGGAAAGTTGAGCCTTTTAAACCTGGATGCATCATTTACTTTTAGTAAAATTTTTCCGAACAGAACCCCTGTCATGATGTGGCGCTATCGCGCCCTGTCACTAGAATTTGACAATTGGCAAATTGAGTGATGACGTGATACAGAGCCATCGCGTTCCCCTTCTTTTGCGGCAAGGAACTTTGGCACAATGAGGAAATCGCACTAAGACACTTTAAAAGGACAATTCTAAATTTTAGCCTCGGTGTGACGCGCTATAATTGTGGACCCCTATTGGAATTTTATGAATGCCATTTCCTCTTGTGGCGCGGTGTGCCACTAACTAATATGGCATTGTTTTACAATGGGTACTTGAAATAGTCATAAATTCTCACCCGATTATCAAGTTTGGGAGAATCTTATATTGATGGAAAGATTCTTGAATTTTCCACATGAAAAAAGTGAAAATCTTGAAAATTCCTCATAGAATAACCATAATTTTATTTAGAAGCTAATACAAGACACTCTTGAGATGACATTATCTAGGAAATTATGGGGTATTACACTTAACTTCTTTGTATTGTGTAAATAATGAATGCTTTGGATAATTCTTATATTATATAACTTTAAATTCTTCATGAGTAGCTAAATAAATTAGTCTTGGGATTATGTTGAACTAAAGTGTAATTGTGTGTGTGTGTTGTTGTGTTTGCTTGATTGCTTGTTGTTCAGTGTGGATTCCATGCTTGAATTTATAAGTTGTAATTTATGGGTGAAAACACCAAATCTCCAAATAGATTTAATCGGTGAAAACCCCAAACTCTAGAAAGCCTTCATCATCCATGAAAGAGGGATGAAGGTGAACTTTTGGTAACCCATAATATCCTTGAAAGAGGGTTATAGGGGGACAAGAAAATGGTGGACAATTGATCCTATGGTTACTACCTTTTGAAATCTTAGAAAAAGGTGTATTGGGAGTGTAAATCATGTCAAGAGCATCATCCTAGAAATAAGGATGCTTGATTGTGGTTTTGGGTTATTATAAATTGCACACTTGTTAGGTGCTCGATAAAGCCATGGGTGAAACCTTTGTGGTTTTATTGAAAGATTGACCACAAAGACTTTCAACATAGCCTATCCTTTAGTTAATAGATAATCTTAACGATAAACCATCATCTACCCAAGCGCTTTACCTTTAGGCAGACATAATCCCAAGATTTCCTCAAATCTTGATTTTAAATCAAAAAGAGTTAAATACGTGCATTGTTTATCAGAAAATTATTACAATGAAATCCCCCAATATTATTTTACATATCGGGTTTGTTAGCATTTCGGGTATCCTTTTAGTTCTTAGAGCACCCATAGGACTTGAAATTTATAATTTGCTCATGGTATATTCAACCCCAAATTGAGTTTGGTTATTGACAACTATCGACTCACCTCTAAAGAATAGGAGTGAGTTTATCATTATCAAAATGGCGTCACTACTGAAGAGTGAGATCTAAATTTTGCTTGTGTAGTGTGATTCTTACATGAGAATATTTGGAGTGGTAGAATTTACATTATTTGTTGGTTTTGATCTTTTGTAGGTTATCAAAGTGTTAACAAAGTAATAAGTGATTACACGATCAATATAGGCCCCTTCGATGTCGCTCTAGATGATGAGGGCCAACTTAATGAAGCGAGGCATATGAGTGCAATCCGCATCCCACCAACCAATAGGAATAGAGTTTTCCATGTGACTACCTGTATGCTTACATATTGCCAGTGAAAGGGTTTTACAGGGGTCAAGCTTATGAGGACCCGAATATCCATTTGAATAACTTTGTGGAAGTGTGTGCGCCATTCAACATAGTGCATATTACTCAAAATTTAATTTGGCGTCACCTCTTCCTATTCTAAATAATGGTCTAGGTGGTTTTATGGCTCATCTTACTTTCACCTAACTCTATTACATCATCGAAAGAGCTTACCTCGGTGGTTCTTTATAGACTTTCCAACCATTAAAAATGCTTCAAAAGCGAGATAAAATTATGAATTTTTTGGCAAATAAATAGAGAGTCGTTTCTTGAATCTTGGGAAAGGTTTAATGGAAATCTAGCTCAATTCCTAAATCATAAGGTCCCTAAGAAAATGCTTCTCAAGATCTTCTACCGAGCCCTTGATCCATTCAACAAAATGGTGGTAGATAATGCTGTTGGTGGCTCTATCGTAAAAATGCACCACCATGTGGCCTTTTGATAGGAGAAGTGTTAAAGAAAAATTGGGGTTGGCACACCTGAGATACAAAATCCACCAAGATCCCTTGTACTACCTCTATAGTCGATAATGAACAAAGAAAGCGGGATGAAGAAAAAGAGGAGAACATGGCAAAAATGATGACCCAAATTGATCTCTTGACAAAGCATGTTATGGGAGCACCCACAAAAGTGGTAAATGTCGTAACTTCAAAATCTTATAAAGTTGATGAAGAAGTAAAGAAGTTGGATGAGGAAATTTTGTATTTGGCCAATTATTTGGGGGGTTGCCACCCCGCCTATCAAAGGTAAGGTGGGAACAAAGTTTGGATAGATCGCAGTGGGATTAAGATTAGAGAGATCATAAGTGTTATTATAATCATCATGTCCCTCTCATGATCGATCTAAGGCTAAGGAATATAGCACCATTGACCTCTAAAAGTTCGAGACCTAGGATTTGTTAACAAGGATCTTGAATAGAGTGAAAGGTACAAACAAAATGGACCATGAGTTAAAGGGTGATTTCACTCAACTTTTCCAAACAATGGTGTCTCACTCCATCTCTATCAAGCAATTAGAGACCTAAGTTAGGAAAATCTCCATGAAATTAAATGCTAGTCCTAGAGCTGGACTTTTGAGTGACATAGTTGCTAACTCAAAGATTGATAAGCAAGTCCTAGAATTTTTCATAAGGTGAGGAAAGACACTTAATGAGCCCATTAGAGGAGACTTGAATGAGAATATTCCTAAGGCTAAAGGAAAGGAGGTGATACTTCAAATTGGAGAAGCAAATGATGCGAAAGAGATAGAGGAAATTTATGAGTAAGATGATGTATTTAAAAAGCCACAAGGTGAAGCAAGGTCAGTAATCAAAGTTGCTCTACCATTCCCTCAATGTTTGCATAAATAAGAGAAGGTTGACAAATTAAGGAAATTAATGGGAAAACGTAGCAATTTATTGATAAATATCCCATTGCCCAAGCCTAACCAAGAGATCCCAAGATATGCTAAGTTAATGAAAAAGTTGATGTCCAAAGAAGAAACTTGTTGAAGGTGACACCTTAGAGGTCACTTATGGGTGTAATACTATCATGGATAGTAAGGTTGTGGAATAGAAAGATTACCCTGGAGCATTCACTATTCCTTGTACAATTGGGATGCATGAGTTTCCAAAAACTCTATATGACCTTTTTGTGAGCATTAACTTAATGACTTTTATTATCTGCAAGAATCTTGAATGGGATACCCCTGCACCAACCTCTATGTGACTTAGAATAGCGGACCTATCAGTCAAAAGGCTGGTTGGAATGTTATTTGATGTCCTTTTTAAAGTGGACAAGTTTATACTTCCGATGGACTTCATGCTATTGGATTGTGAAATGGACCAAGAGGTACCTCTCATCTTTTGTCATCCTTTCTTGGCCACCAGAAAGTACATTATCGATTTATAGATGGGGAAAATAAAGTTTAAGGTGTAAGAGGATGAGGTCTCTTTAAAAATTTACAAGAAAAAAAGCAAACCATGGAGCTTTAAGTGGTATCTATGGTGGATGTTTAAATTGAAAAGGTGAATGAGGAGGGGATTGACGACCAATCTTGAGCATTGGAGAAGAAAAATGTCATGCCACAACAATAACCAAAGGACTATATGGGAGGCAACCCACAATTGCCATAAAAGTGGATTGTATTCTTTTTGTCATATTTTTGTAGTATAGATGATGACTTTTGAATTAGAATAACTAAGGCATTTTTGGCACTATGGAGGGCATTGTATTAGTTTGGAAGGGGAAAGTGTGCAATTTTGCATTGAAAATTGAACACGGGAAAAATTGGTAAAAATTGAGCAAAGATCTGAATAGGGGACAATAGAGGAGCAGAACTACTCTTAGTTATTGTTGCCGCGGTCCCAAAGCATGATTGCAGTCACCTGTGTATCCTCGATCACGGTAACCTGATCGTGGTCGTGCTCACTTCTTCCACTTAATACCCAATTTCTATCATTTTCCTCACACTCCCTTTTATGATTATACACTCTCATTTGGGCTATATTCTAGCCAAGTTTGTGAGCTCTTTAATAGAACACTTGCATCCCTCTTACATCACAACTCTTATAGGTATCACAAATCTATGCTTTTATATTTGAAAATAGCTCCTAGAATGCATGATTAAGAGATGACCTAAAGTTTTGATTGTTATGCTTTCCATGTTGTCATACTTGGTGTCGGTTTGGTGTTGGCTGCTTGAATAAGGTATGCACACAAGTGGGGAAATCTTGAGAACCCAATAGTGTGAAAAATGTATCAAACTATACTTGCAGACCAAGTGTTTTGTACTTTTCCCAAATGAACTTTCAATAGTGATATTTGCATAAGAAAGGGCATATTCAAGCAATTATTTGCATTGTTCAATTGGTGTTCATATGAATCCATATAGGAGAGCATGCTAGTAGCCTAAAAACTTGGAAAGATTTGAACATAGGGAACTAGCATGAAACCAGCCTCAAGTATCATGGGCACGGTCTGCTATCGCGGCAATGTGGTCGCAGTCATATCCCACGATCGTGGTAATCGGGGCTAGTTTGCTGCCATGCAAAAAATCCTAAACTACCAAATTTTTAGCTTAGCTTCATCAAGAACCATTTCTATTAAGCTTCGGTGAATTATGTGGCATAGTTTATATGTTATAATGTCATTGATTTATATAATGTATGCCTACTGATTTTAGGACAACCTCATGGACAATTATTACCACATCTGATTCATGGAACCCAAGTTCTACACTCAATAATACAGTGATCTTCTAAGGAAAAAGCTACTCCAAGAAAGACGTATTAGCTTGGAGAATATGCAAGAAAAGCTACTAGCATTTCATGAGAAAATTGAGGCCACAGGGTTGCCAGGCTTTACCCTGGATCCATGCATTGCAAATGAATAGTGGGTCTAAGAATTTTTTGCCAACATCTGTGAAGTATGTTTCTAGGACCCATTTAATGTGACTATTAAGATTTAGAGATAACTGGTGAAAGTTTGGGCTAAGAAAATAAATGATGTTTATGGGCTATAGCATACAGACATGGATGGATTCAAAGCTAAGGGATGTAAATCGGGGAGTTGGTTGGCACAATGGATATGACCTGGAAGGGAAGTATTATAGGCAAAGACTAAAAGCAGTATATCCAAGAACGACTTTAGTTTTGATGTTTGGATATGGTTGCACATTATTTTTAGCCAAGTGTCTTCTTGCACCCACATGATAATAGTCCTAAACCTGTGTCCTCAAATGGTTGCTTTCATGCTAGACAACATCCATTTGGATATTGGTAAGCTAGTGGTCAATAAAATGGATCATGTTATGAACCAAGGTGTCACATATCTCTTCTTCCCCTCTTTGATTATTGAGCTTTGTAGCAGAGAGGGGGTTGAAGAGTATGCTACTAATACATGGGTGTGTCATGGTGCTCCCATCTACTCCTTAAGGATTCAATGAGAGGGAGCACTTAGAAAATGAAAGAAGAGAATGATTAACTTAGAAAAGTCGACATGCATTGAGTCTGAGTCTCAAAGGCCAAACACCATCGGACCTCTTAAAGATATTAGAGTTGATATTGTAGCCATCAGGAAGCTTGTGTCTAGTTTTGCCCAAGGACTGGGAGAGCCCTCCACTACCCATCATTCTTATGTGTCATGTGCTAATTATGAAAAGTACAATGAGGACCAAAGGAATCAAGAAGATACCATTGATAGGATTGAGAAAGCCTACTCCTCCTTGGTAGAGTAACACTAGGACCTCCAGAGTACCCTTGAAAAGAATGTCACAAGAGGGGAAAAGAGGGCTGAGTTATTTATCATAATATAGAGAGGGGTTAAGGTCCTATGGAAGATCCTAAAACCTCTAGATAGACTTCCATCTTCTTGGGTGGAGAGTGATAATGAGGCTTCCATTGAGTGGTCTGATCTGTAGGAGAATAGTGCTGATACAAAATCTGAGTGTGATAGCAGCTGTGATGCAGTTTTAGGAAGTACCCTTATCTCTTTTATCCTTAATTATTTATGTAGTGGGGACACTACTACCTTTATAGTTGGGAGTTTCTCCTTATTCATTTGATTTAGGCGTGTATTATGAATATTTCTACATACTTTTCTATTCTTTTAGATGATTCTTATTTATATTTGGGTTGTAATATTCGATAACTCTGATGGTGCCCACATTTGCATGGATTAGTTACTTCGTTCTTGGTTTGTTACTTTATTTTAGTTTTAATAGATGAGTTTTTCCTAAAGAAGACTAAGTGACAATGTTCTTAAGGGGAAAATGTCATGATTTGGTTTTTAACCATAGATGCAGGGGAAGTTTAAGTACTATTGGCATCAAATCCATGAATGCAAGGAAAGTCTCAGTACATATTGCATTTATGATTTAGGATCGCATTCATACCCATTGGTGAAGTATGAGTAGTTATATGGGTGGTTCACCTGTACTATAGCTTGCAATGTGAGAATACAGTTTGGGTTGTTGCCATGATAAGCAAATTATACATGGTGCAGATGGAAAAAGAACTCTCCGCCTAAAAATTTTTCAAAATTTGAGGGCATGGACATGAGCAACTGTGTGATATAACTTTCCCTCTTTCTATGACTCCTAAAATTTACTTAAAAAGAATAGTGAATACTCGATCTTTGTCTTGAGTGGGTGGAACAATTAAACTCCCTTTACGAGATTCACATGCCACGTGTGTCAGCTTAATTATCTATATCTCATGTGTACTTGTACAATTTAGAACTTGACCCATTACTCTTTAAAATCTAAATTTTGATTGTTCTTGGTTGGTAAAATAATCATAGGCCATCTTGTGACATTGTAAGCCCAATTTAGCCTAAAAAGCCTATAAATACATAGGAATTACCCCTAGTCACCCTCTTTGATCCTTTGGACTTTTCTTTGGCAAACATATTTCAAGATGTTACCTTTCTACTTGTCATATCTTAAACCCTACCTTCCTTGATCTTAAGATTACAAATTAAGGATAAAATCCTAAGTTGGGGGTAGTGGAAATTTAAAGAGATTTAGTTGGGCCACGAATTCATAAAAAGGTACCTACCAGCTTAAGCAAATAAAGCATTTTGATTTGAAGAAGGAAAAGATCCCATCAAGGAAATAAACACATTCTATTCATCAAAAAGAGAGAGAAAAAAGGAAAGTGGTCAAACGAAGAAAAGCAAAATAGGAAAAATAATAAAAGAAAAAAAAGTGGCGCAATAGGAAAAAGTGAAGTGAGTATGATGTAGAAGTTCAAGGAGTGTTTAGCCTTATTGTCCTAAGTTGATATCCTGCCCAGCCCTAAACCTACATTAAAAGCTCAAAACGTCCTTTGTCATTTCTAATCAAGTGTGCTCATTATAGTAGCAATTGAAAATAGGGTAAATCCTATGGCATGGTACTTGTTAACATGGAGAGTTTCTTGGGAGAGAGAGAGTGTTAAACTCCTTGTTTGGTAATTGGTAACTAGGTATGTGAAATCTTCATTATTGTGAGGAGACGTGTGAACAATTTGAGGTGGGTGATTTTTTCATCTTCTGCATAATGAGATAAAAACAAGTATAACATGGTTGTAATAAATAAGTGAGTCATTTCTATAGTGTTAGTGGTTATTACATGGTTGCTCCCCAAAGTCTAATACATCTTTTAAATATTCTATTTTGTTGATGGGTGTATTTTAAACCATTTTTCCCATGTGAAAAGAGCTTTTTGAGGTAGCAATCAAGTTTAAGTCATCACGATCAATGAGTGATAGAATGAGGGCATACATGTGAAATTGTCTAATAGAAAAAGGGAGGTGTTTCTTGAGAATAAACAAAGTTTTAAGTTGGGTTGTTGATGAGCGGTGCTTTTACCACTCATTTACACTAAACATTTAAGCACACTACCATGTTTTGTATTAGAAAATGAGGCATAAATATGATTTAAAAGCACTAATATCCATATTTTTTAGGAATCTAGTTAAAAAGGTGAAATAAAGTGGATTGAAGCTTAAAAAATGGATCAATCCTCAGACCGCGGTCGCGGTTAGTCAACATAGTTATCATAATGTGATCATGGAACACAACTGTAGTTGCATAGCCATGGTAGCGATCAAGCCTGTGCTATAGCGGTTCAATTGGAATACAATCCCAAGCAGTTCTGTAAATTTACATAGACAAATCCCAAACTATATATAGGCAAAAACCCTTTCTTATTTGGGTATTGCTTACGTCATAAATATTTTATAATTAAAAGCAAGAATACCTAATTGGAAAAGTGTGTAACTAATTGTTGAGGCTTAACTTCTTAGTATTTTGTGAAGAATGAATGCTTTTTATAATCCTTATTGTTTATCATTCTTTACCTTCTTCATGACTAGCTAAGTAAAATAGCCTTGGTATTAAGTTGAACTAAAGTGTAATTGTGTCTGGATTTTGTTGTATTTGCATGATTGTTGGTAGTTAAGTATGGATTCCTCCATTGCATTAATTTATGAGTTGGAATTTGTGGGTGAAAACCCCAAATCTCCAAATAGGTTTGATGTGTGAAAACCCAAACTCTAGAAACCCTTCATTATCCTTGGAAGAGCGATGAAGGTGAACTTGAGGTAACCCATAACATCCTTGAAAGAGGGTTATATTGGGACAAGGCAATGTTGGACAATTAAGCCTATATCTTACTACCTTTTTCAATCTTAGAAATAAGTGTATTTAGAGAATAAATCATGCCAAGAGCACCATGATAGAAATAGGGATGCTTGATTGAGGTTTTGGGTGATTATAAATTGCACACTTATTGGGTGCTCGAAAGAGCCAACGGGTGAAATTGTTGTGGTTTTATTGAAAGATTGACCACAGTGACTTTTTACCTAGCGTATGCTTTAGTTAAATATTAAGTTTCATGTTAAACAATCATCTACCCACGCACTTTACCTTTAGGTAGATATAACACCAAGATCTCCTCAAATTTTGTTTTTAAATCAAAAATTGTCAAATCTGTGCATTGTTTATAAAAAATTATTCCAATCAAATCCACCCATTTTATATTACATGTTGTGTTTGTTAGCGTTCTGAGTAACCTTTTAGTAATAGCACCCATAGGACTTAAAATTTATAATTCTCTTCTTGCCCCAACTCGAGTTGTGTGATTAAAAAAAATTGCCTCACCCCTCAAGAATTGGAGTGAGTTGAGTGTTATCAGTCGTCTCACATAAGGAAAAACCATATGACTAATAACATTTACCATAGGTATAAGGGAGATCCCCAAACTCCACTGTTACGAGTACTTAGGTTTCCCTGTAACTATAGCTCCAAACCCGATGATAATGATTTTCCCTTAAGAATGTCTAAACTCAATCTATCATAGGGAAAGGCTTATCCAACATCATCAATAGAAAGACAAATATAAAATAAAAATCTAAGAATGAAACAATAAACTAATCCATAAAATGTAGACACCATTAGGGTGGCCAATTATCACAACCCAAAAAAACATCAAAATTGACATTAAACATCCAACAATTATCTCAAAAATATAGACCAAGGAAACTGAGAACAGTTACTACCCTAGGACCCACGCTATACAAAACTATAACTACTTGTTCTGGCTCTCTTATTTTCCCTCTCCTTCTTCTTAAGCTTCTGCTCCTCCATTTGTTGGGCATATATCATAAGCCTATATATTTCCATGTCACCAATCAACATTGAAGTCCTACACTCTATAACTACTCTACCTGATACCCTTGATACAAACTTACTTATTCTGGTTGTTCTATCTGTAACAATATGGAGAGGGTACCTGGCTAACTGAATAAACTTAAGGGAGTATTCTTTTACGTTCATTATACCTTGTCTAAGATTGATCAAATATAACACCTTAGCCTCTTTTTGCTCTATGGGAAAGAACCAATCTAAGAAAGGTGTAGCAAACTCTTCCCACTCTATGGGCTCTATATCTGTACCCCTATCTATCTTTAACTTTTTGTACTATGTATGGGCTACATCTTGTAGCTAATAGGTGGCTAAATCTATGCTTTCACTGGAATTCACTCCCATGATGTCTGTGACTTTTTGAACCTGATCGAGGAACTCCTGTGGATCTTTTTCAGACTTGGAATCGATGAATAGAGGAGGATTCATTCGGGTGAAGACCCGAATCCTGATGACAATAAAATTTTCCACTGGGTTGGCTAGAATAGCAGTTGGCCGTTCATTCTGGGCTGTGACTGAACTGGCTAGAGTACTGAATGCAGTCCTGAATTTTGCATGAGCGACATGATAATCTAGAGGATCTGGCTTGTTGGGCTGAGGTGTTGACTGATTTCCATTTCCCCCTTCGCTAGCCCTTTTGGGAGGCATGATCTGTAAATAAAGGGAAGAAGCAGATTAGACTGAGAGTTTAACTTTGATCTTAGGCTCACTAGTACGACATGAATACTAAAAGAAGGAAAATTGATCCTAAAACATCTCATAGCCTCCTGTACATAAGTGTGGTCCATGAAACACGCATGTACAAGAATCTACTAGATGTGGCTTTTCAGACTTCCTAGGACATTATTAAACCTTAGGCTCTGATACCAAGTTTGTAACGACCCAATTTGCTGAACTGGAATGCTACACGGTGCTCATGATCCCAAAGGGCCACAAGCTAACCCATGACTGATATATGTAACTGAGCATTGAAAAATATACTTTAAATATGTAGAGACATGAACTAAATGGCCATAATGTTCAAAACTAAATGAACATTTGATAAAGAATGTGTGAAAATGGTATAACAATACCAAAGCAATTCTGAAGTAACTGTCTAACATACTATAATCTGAAAGCCTCTAAACTGTCTGAATAAGGAGTTGAAGGGACATGTCCCCAACTAACTCTAACTAATAAAATAAACTGGAAACTAAAATAATAATTTGATCATCATGTCCTCGAAGGATGAGGACTCACTGCTAACTCTAATCATTGAACTAGGATGTTGCTGGTTCTTTGGAGCTCGTGCTTCTAAACCTATGGTATAAGACACCATAGTGCATATACATCAGTACTTTAAATTACTTGTATGCAAGTGAGATAGTCTTAATGCAAATGGTTCATATGCATGAACAATACTAACTGGCTGACTAACATGAACGTGAGAATACATGCATAACTACAGAATTATAGCTGATATCGTGATAGGACTGAATATTCAGTCTACTAATATTTACCCCTGAGTTACTGATAAGTTAGAAAGACTAATACTATATTACTGAATACTGAGGGACTGATACTATGTTACTAATACATGAGTAACTATTTCTAATAGTTCTGATTATGAAGAACTAGTCTAGTTGACCGTATCTGATAGTCCTAAAGCTTAATACTGATAACATGATTTCTGAGAACTAATATAACTAATAACATGAGTGATTATATTTGACAGTCCTGAATCTAATGGAACTAGATGAGTTCCATACTGTATTTGAATTTAATTGTATCTAATAGTCCTAAAATCCAAAGAATTATCTAAGTTCTTTTACTGAGACTAAGACTGTGACTGTGGGAGGTAACCATTTAACCGACATACCCCAGAACTGAACTAGTGGGGTCCAACCTGTAACCCCAGTTAAAAGGGTGTCAATACCATGCCACAGGTAAATACCTATTGTGAATATACCCTCACTGACAGGGACCTCTTCCATCAATCCCACCTAGTAGGTAACCTAAATAAGATATGTGTATAAATTCCTAAACGCGTAGAGTATATCTCAACCTTTGCTGGCTACATATTTCTGGAACACAAAGATGGCTTCTAATGCTCACACCCTTCACTTAATAATAGGTGAATCCCCATCCTTGGGTTTACTCAGTGCAGAATCCTACTCCCAACTGAATAGACACTGAAATGATTAACTAAACTGAACTGATTAAATGATGGTATCATTTACCGGATGTAAAACTAAATTTATTGTTGACTGATGGAAAGTATTGAGTTTTGAGGACTGACTGAGAATATTGATGTTACTGAGATTGACTAGGAATACTGAGGTTACTGAGCTACTAATATTACTGAAATTTTTGAGATTTCCTTAGTCATATGACTGACTGAGTTCTATGGATCATAGCTTGACTGAGGAGATCGTAAAAAAATATGACATGGCTTTAGGCACATAGCTAAATGTTTAGGGTAAAAGTAACCCTAGGGCTCTATGAGAAAAAACTAATATAACATGACTTACGTGAACACATGACCAATAACACAATTCATAATTTATATATTAAAGCATTTTGTCAAACATGTGATATGTATAAACTTGTACGTGATTGGGAATTTCATGATATCATACTAATTGGGCATGTTTCCTTCATCTAGGCATTTAATCATACATATAATAGGCATAGAATATGTAACCAACATTATACAACAATAAAACATCATGATTCATCTCTAATTTCATCATCCAAGGGTTTTAATCCTAGTTTTACAGGAATCTACATCATTACTAATCGATTACATATGAAATTTATCACCAAACATGGATTAGAATGAAATTAGTCATTATCAATATGAACAAGAGTAATCCAATCATGAAATTCACAAAGAAAATCCATAACTTGAATTTAGAAAAGAGATTCTTGGACTTCATGGACGAAAGGAGTCCATGAATGAACACTACGCATACCTTAGCTTGTGATTCTACGAAGATTGACGGGGAGATTATTGAAATTTGATGGTGAATTTCCTTGGAATTGAACCTTCTATGAAAACCCTAGGGCTTATTCTTGAGAGTTTTTGAGAGTAAATGAGTATAAGCTACTAAATTATGGTCAAATCTCATGTTATAAGGCTTATATAGGATGGGAAATTTACCCTCCTATCCCTAAGACTCATATTTAATTTTTAATAAAATTTCCCAATTTTCATCCTTGGTGCGACGTGCCACTATCACGCCGAGTCATTGGAACTGGACAATTGGTAATCTGCATAGTGACACGACGTGGAGATATTATGTTGCCTCCTTGTTTGAGACCTGGAAGTTTGGTGCGACGCGCCACTATCATGGAGCAACACCTTGAATTGACAATTGCCATTTGAGGTATCTCTACGACGCACGAAAAGCTCAGGTGATATGCTATCTCACTAAAAAAGCTCTAACTCTTCACCCGGGTGTCGGATTTGGGCAAATTTGGTATCAATGAAAAGATTATTGAATTTTCCACATGAAAAAAAGTTATAATATTGAAAATACCACATCTATAAAAGTGGATTCAACTTTTAAATAAAGCTTCTAACATTCTTGGGAAAAATTTTAAGCTAGGAAAAGTACGGCTATTGCAAAAACATTGTCCATTAGTACGGCTTTTACCTTGGCTTATCTTATTTCTATTTTATCTTACTATACTTATATTATCATTTAGCTTAGTCAAATGATAATGCCTATTGGGTACCCATGGTTTTTGTACTCCTTCTACTCTTCTGTACCTTTTGGGTGCATATTTAAGTACTAGTGGCTACTGTTTATGCTAAGATCTTGTTAAGTTCGGAGATATGGTGAGTTCTCAGAGTTAGAGTTTCTCTTTTTCCTTATATTATTTATGACTAGTCTTTCACTATTCGAGATGGATGTGTATTTGACAATTTCAGTACCTATATTTCTTATATTAATAGCTCTTGTACTAATACTACTAGGTTGTGAGATAGTTATTTATGTTTTATCTACATTTTAGACTATTATTATTACTTGGTTATTATTATTAGACTGTACTTGCAAATTTTTGGATTTTACACCATTTTCCACATAGTTAACCCTAGGTACTATTATATGATAGTTGAACAGCATAATCTTAGCTATAGCTTTGAAAATCATGTTAAGACTTATTCCCTATTATTGCTTATGATACATATATGTTTATATTTATGCATAAGAATATGTGCATATTTATTTGAGTAATTTAAACTGCGAGTCATATCATTATGTTATACCCATCATTATGTTATCCTTATCCCCGAGTTTCATACTAGCCTTGACCCTGCTAACTATCTTTGGATGTTGTATCCTCACGTAATGTAGGAATTGGTCATTCTTCAAATCCTTCTACTTAATGACTAGGTGAATAAGGGACAACTTTTTATTCAGACAAAAGTAGTGAGCTTGTATACTTTGGAGGACTCCATTTCATGGTATAGATTACTTTATGACTTTATTATCTCTTTGATCTTAGTTTAGGTTGTGGTCATGGGCATGTCTCGACTAAATATTTTTTTATTTTAATTAAAGGTTTTGTTGAACTACTATGGGCATAGGTGGTATCGATGTTGATACTAGTATTGGTATTTGTATTGGCATTGATACTGGTATCAGTCAGTTTTTGTTATAAACTCATTATATTGTCTTACAATTTATATTCTTTTATACTGTTATATGTTCAGAATTTAGCTGACCATAGGGTGTGGTATGTTTGGTTTGGTTTGGTTTGGTGTGATATTTGGTCCAAGCAAGACTTGAGATACCCATCACATCCCAGCCTTGGTTTTGGTCATGATAAAGATGGTATTAGAGCCTAGGTTTGGTGTCATTTGGTGTTGGATAAAAGCTTTGTTGAATAGAGTCCTTTTTATGGGTCTATAGCACACCAAAATTATAATAGAGAAGCTACGAGATATTTATGAATTTTCCCCTTTCTTGTTTTTCTATTTCAAGATATAGAGTATTAGGTGTTGAGTCTCTCTAATTCCTATTTGTTTTCAATTCAAATCATGTCTCCCAGATTATTTGAAGCTCATGGAAACTCCTCTATCCTACTTGAGGATAATGCTGATGGGACACCCTTTACTTATGGGATGTAAACCTGGTCTAGGGGTCTAGTTCCTGATTAACCGACTAGATTTCCACCGTTCCCCTCTAGTCCTTCTTAACCTCCTCAGGCTAATGTGTCGAATTAAAAATTTCATCAGCCCATTCATATGTTGGCTTGGTTTGTAGCTTCTCAGTTTACCCGAGTAGCTTTTGTTACTCCATATTTAAGGCCACAAGGGTTATCCAGTTTAAGTGGTTGAGCCCTCCTGTGTTCACTAGTGTTAAGGTTGAGAAGGATCCTCAAGGTTTTATTGATGAGATAGTTAAGGTCATCCACATTATGCATGCCACTAATGTGGAGGGTATAGAGTTTGTTGCGCATTAATTAAAGGATGTATTATACCAATGGTACACGGAATAGGAACAGTCTAGGGGAGATAATGCCAATCTAAATTATGGTATGATTTTTTTACTGCTTTTCTAGACCGCTTCTTACTTCGAGAGTTCAGGGAGGCAAAAGCAAAAAATTTTATTAATCCAATGTAAGAAAGGATAATGGTCAAGGAGTATGCATTGATGTTCCATCAGTTCTCTTGCTATGCCCTTGAGTTAATGTCAAGCATAAGGTCTAGAATGAGGAAATTTACCATTGGATTGTCCCATGATTTAATTCTAAAAAATAAGACTTCCTTATTGAACAAAGATATGGATATCTCCAGATTAGTTATATATATGCAGTAAGTTGAAAAAGAAAAGAAGAAGTAGGCAAGGGTAGGGCAAAGATAGAATAAGAAGTTTAGATTTTCTAATCAAGGTAAAAGATAGCAGCAGAGTGGTAGATATGGTGGAAAGTTGTCAAAGAAGAAGTGAGGGAGTTCTGGTTCTTACACAACAGATATCACTCCTTATACAAAGACATTGAGTGATCATCGTTCCTATAATGATAGTAGGTTTAGGGGACAGGGTGCCTAATCTCAAGATGGTGGGGCTTAGTCCGCTCCATCATATCCTCTTTGTAGATTTTGCGAGTAGGTGCATCGTGGTTCTTGTGAAAAAGAGAGGAACAAGTGTTTTAAGTATGCCTAAATTGGTCATTTTTGGAGGGATTGCCCTTCTAAGGTTGCTTGGGGGACAAGTAATATTCTAGTTTCCACTTTACCAGGTCCTACACCAAAGGGTATGCTTCTGCTTCTAGTAGTGGTACTTTCTGAAATCGCTTACAAGGTCTTGCTACCTGCCAGGACTCTAAGGCATCGCCCGATGTTATTACTGGTATGTTATAATTATTTTCTCGTGATGTGTATTGCCTATTTGATCAAGGGTCTATTCTTATTATGTGACCCCATTTGTGGTTATACATTTTGGTTTTGGTCCTTAGTATATCCCCAATCCCTTTTTTTTCTATCTTAATGGGTGACTCAACGGATTCTAGTAGAGTCTATAGAGGTCGTGTAGTATTCGTTGGTGGTAGAGAAACTCTGGTAGATCTGATAGAGTTAGACAGTTTATTTTGATATGATATTGGTGATGGATTGGTTTTATTCATGCTATGTCTCCTTAGATTGTAGAACCTGTAAGGTCCTGTTTAAATTTCCTAATAAGCCGATCATTGAGTGGGATAGGGTTCTCTAGTGCATAAGGAAAAGTTCCTGTCATATCATAGATCCCAAAAGTTGATTTCCAAGGGATGTGTTTATCTTTTAGTTTGGGTTAATGATTAAGACTTGGAGGGTCCTTCATTGACATCTATTCCTGTGGTAAATTAATTAATCAAGGTTTTTTATGATGATCTTCCTGGTGTTTCTCCTGATAGGGAGATTTATTTCGGGATTAACCTTCTTCCGGAAACTCATCCTATCTCTATCCCTCCTTATAGAATGGCTTCAACTTAGTTGAAAAATCATGAGGAGTAGTTGAAAAACCTCCTTGACAAAGGTTTTATCTATCCTATTGTGTCTCCATGGTGTGCTCCTATGTTTTTTATGCGTAAGAATGATGGATCCCTTTGAGTTTGTATTGATTACCATGAGTTGAATAAGTTTACTTTAAAGAGTAAGTATCCTCTTCCTCTAATTAATTATTTGTTTGACTAGCTTCAAGGTGCTAGGTGTTTCTCTAAGATTGATCTTAGGTCCATTTACCATCATCTAAATATTAGCCAAGTAGATATCCCTAAGAATACCTTACAAATGTGGTATGGTCACTATGAGTTTTTAGTCATGTCTTTTAGGTTTACAATTTCCCTAGTGTCATTCAAGGACTTGATGAATAGGGTCTTCCATCAGTTTTTGGACTTGTTTGTTATTGTGTTTATAGATAATATTCTTGTGTATTCTAAGAGTGAGGTAGATCAAGAAGATCGCCTCTGTATTGTGTTGCAAACCTTTAAAGATTAGAATTTGTACACTAAATTTTCGAAGTATGAATTCTGGTTGAAGGCTGTTACTTTTATATGTCATTTCATTCCTAGTGAAAGTATCATGGTAGATAAGCAGAAAGTTCCATTGGTTAAGAAGTGGCCTAGGCCTACGACTCCAACTGATATTCAGAGCTTTTTGGGTTTAGCCAATTACTATAGGAGATTTATGAAGAGTTTCTCAACTATAGCTGCCTTGCTAACTATGTTGACCCAGAAAAAGGTAAACTTTTTATGGTCTGATGCTAGTGAGGGTAGTTTTAAGAAGCTGAAAGATATGTTGACTTAAGCTCTAGCTTTGACTCTTCCTGAAGGCACGGATGGTTTTGTTATTTATTTTGATATATCCCGTGTGGGACTTTGTTTTGTGTTGATTCGCATGGTAGGGTAGCAGCCTATGCTTCCAGGCAGTTAAATGTTCATAAGAAGAATTACCCGACTCCTGACTTAGAGTAGTTGGATATGGTGTTCCCTTTGAATATCTGGCATCACTATTTTTATAGAGTCCATATAGATATCCTTTTTGATAATAACAGCCTGCAATATGTATTTACCCAAAATGAGTCGAATCTCAGGCAAAGGAGGTGGCTTGTATTGCTGAAAAATTATGACGTGAGTCTCTACAATCATCCAGATAAAGCTAATGTTGTTGTTGATGATCTTAGAAGGTTATCTATAGGGAGTCTAGCTCATATGGTTTAGGATAAAAGGGAACTAGTGAGGGATATTCACTGTTTAGGTAACTTGGGAGTTCGTCTCTTGAATTCTGAGGATGGTGGTGTGTTTGTGCATTAGGTGAGCAGTTATCTCTTGCTGCTAAGATAAAAGAGATGAAGGTACTGGATCCTGTCTTAGTGAATATTAAAGAGGATATGGGAAAACAAAAGGTTGAAGATTAAGGAGGATATTTGAAAACAAAAGGTTGTAGATTTTGAGATTGGAGGAGGTGGTACCTTGAGGTACCAAGGCTAGTTATGTGTTCTCGAAGTAGATGCTTGATTGAGAGGAGTTTAGTTGAGGCTTATGGGTCAGGTCATACTATTCATCCTAGTTTGACGAAGATGTATCATGATCTTAAGGATATTTTTTGGTGGAAAAATATGAAGTAAGATGTCCCCAGTTTTTTGGCAAAATTAATGGTCTATCAAAAAGTGAAGTTTTAGATCTTGAGGCTCGATTGGTTGAATCAATTGATGAGTTGCCCATGTGGAAATAGGAAGTCATTTATATGGATTTTGTTATCGGTCTTCCTCGGTCTCAGAATTAGTTTGATTTTATTTGGGTAATCTTTGATAGGATGACTAAGTCTTCTCAGTACTTGCTAGTAAGGACCTATTATTCAATAGAGGATTATGCAAATTTGTTCCTCCAAGGGACTGTAAAGTTGTATTGGGTGCCTGTTTCTATCATATTAGATCACGATACTCAATTCTCATCAGAGTATTGGAATTTTTTTCAGAGAGGTTTAGGAACTAAGGTGAGACTTAGTATTGTATTTCACCCGCAGATGAATGGCTAAGCGGAAAGGATGGTTCAGGTCGTTGAAGGTATGCTTCAGGCCTGTGTGATTGTTAGTTGTGGTAGTTGGGTTAATCATTTGCCTCTAATAGAGTTTGAATATAATAATATCTACTACTCTAGTATTAGGATGGCTTTTTTTAAAGAATTGTATGGTAGAAGGTGTCGTTCTCCTATTGGGTAGTTAGAGGTGGGTGAGGCAGAGATGTTTTTTCCAAATTTTGTTCACCAAGTGACGGAGAAGGTGTAGGTGATTCAGGTTTGACTTAAAGCTTCCCATAGTCACCAAAACTCTATTAGGGATATGAGAAGTAGGGGGTTAGAGTTTGAGGTTAATGATTGGTTGTTCCTTAAGGTATCTACCATAAAGGGAGTAATGTGATTTGGGAAGAAGGGGAAGCTCAGTCCTCGGTATGTCAGCTTATACCTGGTTTTGAAGAAGGTTGGTGGCATTGCATACGAGTTGGAGTTGCCTTCCATTTTGGGCTCCATTCATTTGGTGTTTCATGCCTCGATATTGAGAAAATGTATAGTGATCCATCACTGATTATCCCTATCATGGATAGTGGTATTTCAGATTACTTGTTTTATGAGGAAGTCCCATTTAAAATATTGGATCGACAAGTTCTCCGATTATAGATAAAGGATGTGGTTTTGGTAAAGGTTCGTCGGAGGAACCATAAGGTTAAAGAGGTTACTTTGGAAGCCAAAGAGGACATGAAGTCCAAGTATCTATGCATGTTTTCATCTCGAAAAAATTGTTCATAATGTATCTATTATTCTTAACATCTTTGTTTTCTGTTTTTGTTAAAGAAAATAAGTTATTACCTTGGAATTTTCATTTTTTGAGTTTGTTAAAGATAATAGTAAGGGAATATAGAGTCAAATCGTGCTTGTGTTGCCTTGATCCCTCATTCAAGGACAAATGAACCAAGTGGGGAGAATGTAATGCCCTCGATTTTTGGCCCATGAAAATTCTTGAGCTTTGGGCTCACTGCCTTGGTCATGATTCATGGTGATGAGTTGTGAGATGTGATTATGGGTCATAAGACCTTAATTGTAACCGAATTAGAAATTTAGTGCAAAAGTTCTGCTCTGAGTACGAGTGGTCACTATGAGCCATGAGGATATTACACGAGTCGTAGGTTCAAATCATAGGATGTCTAGTGTTTAATTCAATTGGGTTTTGTGTTGCTTATGACTAGAACTTATGAGTCGTAAAATCTCATTACATGTGGGTTAGTGAAGTTGTAAGGTGGGCAATGTATGGGGGGCCCTAGTCACTGTCTTGGTTACAACTCATGGACCCAAGTCGTAATGTATGGGTACAAGTCAAGGGGTTGACTCGTAGCCGAAGGCAATATTATTCCTAGCTTTTAAGTTGAGGGTATTCTGGACATTTCCCCTCTTTTCCAACTTTAAATCCATATCTTATTACTTATTTAGGTCATTTTTAGCTATTAAAAACACATCAAATAACCTCTCAAAACACTCACAAACCCTTAAGGTCAAGAACACTTAGGGTTTTCATCAAGCTAATCAATTGGGGCTTTTAAGAGTGATTTCTCTCTGTACTTCTTGGTGATTAAGGCATATTACTCTTCCCTCATAGTTAATTTTGAAAAATCATATGATTTAGAGTGTTGTTCATAAGGTTACTATTTTGGTTTTTAAAACAAAGGTTGTGGTTTTTGAAGGTTATGAATTGAATAATGTTTCTCATGGTTTATATATATGATTTTCATACTTTTAATATGGTTTTAAACTTGTGGGTGCAAGGGTATGGTGAATGAACTAAGGAATTGTGAATTTCTCAAACTTGTGACTATTGAATTGGTTATGACCTGTAACGCCCTGAGAATACCCCATGGACATCACACGGTGCTTAGGACTACGAATAGCCCCAAGCTAACCCATATCATATTTTCAACTTAGGACCCACATTAAACGTGAAATATCATATGTAGAAACTAAAGGCAAACAATTGCATATCTTAATATAAGTCTTTATCTATGGAAATCTATAACCAACTCTTTTAACTTAGAACATACACAGTCTGACAAGCCTCTACTGCTAACTATAGAGCCACTCAGACAACCATCACCTGACTCGAACTTTAAACCAAAATTAAACATCTAAAGGAACTTTCAAAAATGAACAAGAGTCTAAGAATCTAATTTCTCAGACTATTAGGACTCACTGAAATTCGGGATGCAGGTGATAATGCCCGTAGGCAACCATTCTACTAGAAACGAGCACCTAAACCTACATTATAAGACAATGTAGTACATATACATAAATATGGGTTAGTGCTTCTGGAATGTACTAAGTATGTTGGGGTGAATGCATGATTAAAACAAGGACTAAATATACATGTACACTTTCAAATCATACATGCTAAGCGTAAATGACTCACTTTGGACTTGAATAAAGCCAAAGACTGCAAAATAATAAAACATGCATAATGAAGTATATGAAATAACCTAGTGAGCCATAAACCTTAGTTTCTGAAAACTTTTAGCTTATTCTTTCCTATGGGAGATTTTTGTGACCGACGTAAACCATGTGAGCTATCATGGAGACAACACCTTACCCACGTTGGGGAGAGCTATCGTACCCTTGAAATCGTAATATAACCGTAAGTTATAATGATCACTTAAATTAACCCATATTGGGACTAAACCTTATATTGGCTCGTAGTTTCCAAAAATTAGGATACGCTCATCCACATTCCCTTCTTGGTGCTAAATAATACTCCCATATAAATATATATATGTGTGTGTGTGTGTGTGTGTGTGTGTGCTCATACATAGTATATCCACCTTAAAATAGCATATGGGTTTGTAATTAGAAACCAACTATGCATTCTCTTGCTTAAATCAAACCCAATGGGTGAAATAGTGGATTTCAAATCATAACTGAGATCATAAGATCAAAATTAAGCTTTAAACAAGTTGTAAAACTTGTAAATTGAACTTATAAACTTAAACTTCTTAGAACTCAACAAGTCGTACTTAATTTTTGAAATTATAACAAAATATTATGCTCAATACTTAAATTGGGACCTTTCACCAACTCATCAAAATCCAAGTCAAAAAAAATGAAAATCATGTCATAATAGCAATTATACAAGTCAAAACATGAATAACGGCTAATTCTTATGCACTTTAAACTTTAAATCATATGATAATGTGACAGTTTCTAGAATATAAAAATTTGGGTATGAACCGTAATTTAAATCATATATAGTCTACTTTAAAATAAAGTTTTCGGGCATAAAGATGAAATTATCCTTTCTGAAACTCTACATTCCTTGAATTGCTTGACTTGTAAAGAGAACTTGAACTTTTAGACTTGAGAGATAACTTGGTAAGACAAACACTAATCTTTTGTTCTTAAAGATTGGAGGAGAAAATATATTGTTAATTGACCGAAGTATAAAGAAAAATAATGCCTCTCTAGGGTTATAGGTCGTGGTTTTGGAGTTATCGAAGGGGAAAATACTAAAAGGCCCATTAATTGTACTTACAAAAATTGACGGCCAGTCATCACGACTCAACCATAAGACTCGTATAGTGAGGATACGTGATGGAATAGTAACTCGTAAGCTTGACAGTGGAAAAGATAGCACACACTAGTCAACATACGAGTGGAAGCGTATGACTCGTTACATGTCTATGCCTTTGAAACAACTATTTGTAACTTGGACCAAAACTTAGGGAACTTATACAGCTGAACTTATGACTCTTCATCTTACGACTTGTAACATGTTGTGATGATTTATAGGGTCAATTCGTATCTACCACCGACTTCAACTACTCCACATTACCATAGCTATGACTTATAACATATGACTCAAAGGTGTATGTATGACTTAAAAGGTATGTCGTAAGTGGCATAGTGGATTCCAACCACAGGGTATTACAATATCGCCCCCTTGGAAACATTCATCCTCAAATGTGATTCATCTAGAATTTGGAAAAGAATCAATAAATCTACACTAAAATTATAACCAAGTTGATATCTATCACAAGGATCCAATTGCTCATAGCATAATATACAACTTAAGAATGCTTAAATGTACTTAAAGAGAAAGAGTTTTTTTTCTAAAAAATAACTATTTGCCTTTGGTAGGAACTGAGTTGGAAGAAAAGAGATGAGGATACTTGGTCATCATGTCCGCTTTAGCTTTCCACGTGGCCTCTTCAACCAAATGATTTCTCCAAAGAACCTTACCGACTCTACCTCTTTATTTCTTAGCCTTCAGACCTACCTATTAATTATTTCCACAAGAATATCCTCATACGACAACTTATATTTGACACCAATACTATCTAGGGGATCTACTAAGGACAAATCTCTAATGCACTTATTAAGCAGCGAGACATGGAACACTAGTTAAACTATAGCTAACTCTGAAGGAAGGGTTGATTTGTAATCCACCTCTCCTATATGCCTTACTATCATATACAGACAAACAAATCAAGGACTTGGTTGCCCTTTCTTTCCAAATCTAATTATTCCATTCATAGGTGACACTTTCAAGAATACCCAATTCCTCATTTCTAACATGAGCTCTATCCTTCTCATATCTATATATAACTTCTGATGACTCTAATAAGTCTTTAATTTTTCATGAATCAACTGAACCGTTGTCGTGGCATCAGGAATAGAATTTGGCCCAATTAATGCTGCTTCACAACCTCAAACCATTCTATGGATGATCTGTATCTACGCTCATACAATGCTTTTATTGGACCAATCTATATGTTTGCATGATAACTATTATTATAAGCAAATCAATCAAGGGTAGAAGGTCATCCCAATTTTCTTTAAAGTTTACAACATACGCCCTCAACATGTTTACTGGTGTGTGAACTATATGTTTATTCAGGCTATCGATCTATGGATGAAAAATAGTACTAAAGCTTAACCTTTGTACCAAGGACTTTCTGAAATAATTACCAAAACTGTGAAGAGAATTGCGTGCCTCCATCTGAAATAATGGATAAGGGAATCCCATAAAGCCTTACCAATTCATGATTACATATTTTGGCATATTATTTTGCTGTAAATTAAGTCTTGGCTGGTAGAAAATAGGCTTATTTAGTCTGTCAATGAAATATGACCCAAATTAAATCATGTCGATGTCTTGTACAAGGTAAACCTTTGATGAAATCCATATTCACTACTTCCCACTTCTAAGTAAGGATGTTGATCTCCTATAGTGTACTATCCGATCTCTAGTGTTAAGCCTTAACTTGTTGGAAATTGGGACACTTGGCCGTTAACTTTATTACGTTTCTCTTAATATCGTTGCACCAATAGATTTCTTGTATGGAATGGTACATCTTAGTAGAACCTAAATTGATGGAATACCTCAAACCATGGGCCTCAACCAGTATCTTTTCCTTCAACCTGTCTACATTTAGAACACAAAGCCTTCCTAGGTAAGTACATCATCTCCCCCTTGGAAGAAACCTTGACTTTCTATTGCTGGAGTGCTTTCAATATTTGGCTATGTATAGGATCATTTTGTTGTTTCTCCGTCATTTCCACAGCCAAAGATGATTTCAAACCATTCTAATCTATTCACATCTTTGTCCAATTGTAGTTCTTCTTTTTTCACATATGACACACTACCCATAGACATCCTACTCAATTTGTCTACCACCACGTTGGCCTTACACAAATGATAGAGCACATTCATGTCATAATCTTTCAATAACTCTAACTACCTTCTTTGTCAAAGATTCATTTCCTACTAAGAAAATACATACTAGAGACTCTTAAGGTCAGGGAAAATATCAACATTCATACCATAGAAGTAGTGCCTCTAAATTTTCAAGTCAAATACCATGGAAGCTAACTCCAAGTCGTGAGTTGGGTGATGTTTTTTGTGAGCCTTAAGTTGCCTTGGGGCATAATCTATCACTCTTCTATTTTGCATCAATACACAGCCTAGCCCAATTCTTGAAGCATCATAGTACACTACGAATCCATCTAACCCCTCCATTAGAGCTAACACTAGTGCTAAATCAATCTATCCTTCAACTCCTTGAAATTCTTCTCACACTAATCCGACCATATAAACTTCAACTTTTTTGGGTCAGCTTGGTCAATTATGCGGCTAAAGAGGAAAACCCTTCAACAAATCTTTTATAATACCCAGCCAAAAAGCTCTTGATATCGGATGGAGTGATGGGTCTAGTCTAGTGATTCTTTTCATTAGTCTTCTGAGGATCTACATGAATACTAGCCCCTAAAATTACATGCCCTAAGAAGGTAACAAATTCCAACCAATATTCATATTTACTAAATATTTCATATAATAAAAGATCCTTGATGGTCTGCAATATTATTCTCAAATGGTCTGTTTGCTCCTCCTCAATCCTAAATACACCAATATGTCATCTATAAAGAGAATGAAAAACATGTCTAAGTACTATTTGAAGACCCTATTCATTAAATCCATAAATGTTACATGCGTATTTATTAGTCCAAAGACATAACCACAAACTTAAAATTGATATACCTTTTTTGAAAAGTTTTTTTTGGAATGTATTGCTCCCTTACTCTCATCTGATAGTATCTTAAACTAAAGTCAGTCCTGGAAAGCTACCAAGCACCAGGAAGTTAATCAAACAAATCGCCAATCCTAGGAATGAGGTGTTTGTTCTTTATGGTAACTATGGTTAACTTTCTATAATCTATACAAATTCTGAGAGTGCCATCTTTTTAATGCACGAAAAGGACTGGAGCACCCCAAAGACAAATATGTTTGGTTGGATCCATATGATATGAAGGGATAGAGATGGGCTGAGTATAATAGAGAAGATCAATACCAAACTCAATTTCTCTTTATGGAGGTACCCCTGGAAAATCTTAGGGAAAACATCTAGAAACTCATTGACTACACATACTAACTGAAATATTGGGCCTTCAGACTTAGTGTTTGACTTGAACTATATGATTGATACACCTTTTTTATATTAACTTTCTAGCCATTGGATACCATTTCATGATGTAGAGCTACCCTCCCATTCAACTACTACCACATCAAGAAATTAAAACTTCACCATATAGGTGCGATAATTTATTTACTAACTGAGTAAATAGAGCCAATCCACATCAAGAATAACATTTAAATTGACCATATCAAACTCTATTATGTTCACTAGCATGATCTTATGGAGGGCGGTAATAGGAAACTCCCTATAGAGCCACCTAGCAACAATTGACTCACCTACTAGGTAGAAATAGAGAAGGGATTAGGGAGATTTTTAGGACCTACCCTTAAATTTACAGCAACCAAGGAAGTTATATAATAGATATTTGATCCCGCATCTAACAATATATATATATCAAGGTGAAAGGTATGAAGCATACCAGTGATAATATCCAGTTGAATCTTCTACTCCTAACGGGATGGTAAAGCAGAAAACCGATTCTGGCATTGACCACTACCTATACTGGATGATGTGCCCTATGGAGGAACTGGGAAACCTAGAAGGGTTACTAGGTTAGTACGCTTCATATGAGGATGAGCATATCTATCTCTCTTCTTAGTGTATGGACACTCATTGATTCTTTGGCATGTCTTACCACAACCATAACAACCCTTTTTTACCCATTATGGACTCACCAAGATGGGTCATGCTAAACTTTGCTTATGTAGGGTAATTAGGGCTCATGACTACACAGTTTTGCAACCTCTAATTCAAAGTCCATCCCTAATACTCATGCCTAGTCCTAGGTGCAGAGGCATTGGATAAAAATGGCACATGCACTCAAGAATGACCCTAAAACTATAAATAACTTCCTCCTCTATACCTTGGCTAGCTATACTAAAACTGTATAGTCCTAGTTCTCTTGTTTCTCTTCTACTTTTTCCTCAACTCTTTTTCCTCAATCCATTAATCATGAGTCATCAACCGAGAAATATCCATATCCCCAATCAATATGATAGTCCTATAGTCCTTGACAATCAAGTCAGACACCCAATTTAAAAACTTTCTCATATGATCTCTAGAGTAAGATAACAACTCTGGGGCATAGTTATATAACTGACTGAACTTAACTTAGTACTTTTTCACTTTTTAAAGCCCTACCTTAGTTTCATGAACTCTTCAAATTTAGCCTTCCTTATCTTACAAGGAAAGAGCCTATTTAGAAAAGCATTCTAGAACACGTGCCAACTCATAAAAGCTACATTCTCACCTATACCATCCTTCCATATAAGGAACTAATCATAAGCAATATGCTTCAGCCTATAAGATGCCAGCTTTATAATCTTGTAATGATCTTTTAGATTATTATTTGTATTCTTGCTTATTTCATCGATAGAGCTTCTCCACAGTTACCCTAAGTCATTAGTGACTTGTTGGAACTAATTGTTTAGTTACCTGGTGGTTCATTTGGTTTTTAGAACCACTTTCTCAATTTGAAGTCTACATTGGTACTAATTGACCACTAAGTGAAACCTAGAAAAAATGACCTTCAATTAAAACTTTGAGTTTTCCTATGCATCCAAAACATTGAAATATATATGGTTATATATGTTATTTTCTCAAATTGGACTCCACGTATATCACGAGGCATTGACTGAAGCCCATAACTAGGTTCCAAGCTTTAATCGTGCATGGCAAAGAGAGAGATACTGCGATCATGGAGGGTGAGGCATGAATGCAATGCAGTAACTGTGGCCAAGCGAGATGTGTGATCACGCTACCTGAGGCCTAGGTAAAGCCTATTTAAAAGCCATCATGAACAAAAAAATTTCCATTTTATTCTTTTTTATTAAACTTTAAACCCTAACAGAGTGTAAATCTACAAAGTAGTTCTTGTAGGTTGATTAGGATCTTCGATAACTTGTGTAATTGATATTTTTATAAGAATCTAAGGTAAGTTTCCTTCTAGTTTGTTATTAATTTCTTTAATTCTAGACCCAAATCCCTTAAGGGTTTAAGAATTATATTGAGCCCAAAATATGATAGATTTACTAAACTTAATTGAGGGTTATATCTCCCTAGAGATATTTGAATAATAGTTTGGTCTCAAAAACTCATTTCCCAAAGGTGGAACCCAATTAGGGGTTTGATATCAGTTTTGACTCATGTCTTAATGGTGCCATAATAGAGTTTTTTATTCTGGTTTTGATGATTAGATTGTGTTGTTGATAGCTCAGCTTATGGAAGAAGCTTCAAGAAAAGGAAAGGCAAAGCTTGTTGGTTTGTGAACTTCTTGGACAAAAGTTAGGTTAGGCTTCGTCATTGTTAGATTGAGCCTGATCATAGTAGAGTTATTGATATGTTATGAGATTGGGTGGTGTTTTAGGTGATAAATAGTTGATTGGTGATGCTTGGGATTAGTTGATTCTCATAGGTTGTTAAACTTGGAAAGTGTGATGCTTGACTTTTAGCCTAGAACCTTGGGAAGTTCTACTTGCAATCTCATAAATAGAATAAGAATATGTTAATTGCTCTACAAGATGAGAATGATGTTGTTCGATGACTTTAACAATAAGTCGACCTAGATATTTGTTAGCTGTGGATTGTCCTTAGTGTTTGGGTTGATTTAGAAAGAATACTTGAAGAATGTTCTCCCTTATAGCCTAGTAATGATTAATAAGACCTTATCGGATGACTTAGATAATCTAGCCTAATTTCGTGTAGAAGTGAGCCATGACATTATAGGGATTTAGGATCGGGACTTGACCACCTTAAGCTTGAACTCTAATATTCCTTAGTGACCTAGATGCTTGATGAACATCTAAATTACTTTATTAAGATTATAATGGTTAAAACTGGTTGTTTATTTATGTATATGGATGATAGTTAGATAATATATATACTTTATTGATTATCTCATTATCATGATATGGTAGCCTTGGAAAAGTGGTGACTGTGTATATCAATAAGATATTTATGCTCATTCTTTTACTCATCTTATGTGGTGATAATTAGTAGTAAAGTATGATGGTATATGTTACCTTGTATCCCTATTACTCTATTATTGTCGGCTTATATATACTTATTGATTTGGCCATATATGTGTTTACGTTAATATTGAGATGATGCCTAATTAATCTAAAAGAGGTAATGATTTTAGGATAATGCTCTATGAATTCAAAAGAGGTAATAATTTTATGATGATGCCCAGTGAATCCAGAGGATATGTTTATATTATGATGATGCCTGGTGAATTCGAAAGATATGTTGATATTATAATGATGCCTGCTGAATCCAGAGGATATATTAATATTGTGATGAAGTCCGGTTAATTCAAAAGATATAAAATATTATGATAATGCCCGGTGAATCCAGAAGAAGTAATGATGTTGTGATGATGAACAGTGAATCTAGAGGATATGTTGATACTTTATTGAAGCCCATTGAATTCAGAGGATATGTTGATATTACGATGATTCCTGGTGAGTTTGGAGAATATGTTGATATTATAATGTTGCTCAATTAATCCAGAAGAGGTAATGATGTTATGATGATACAGTGTGTGGTGAGTATATAAATATATATCTACATATATATATATATATATTTATGAATATATGGATATATGTGGGGTTATATCGTGTGTGGCTAAACCCATTTGTGTATTTGGGGCATTATGTTTTCCTTGGCAGATTATTAATTATTCTTCATCAATAATCACCAGTTAAGAGGTATTACCCATCTTAATCCTAACTAGTAACTAGAAATAAAGTATGCCGAGTATTGGGTTAAGGCTAATTGGTATGTGTAATCTTGTGTTGAACCAAGGGCTCACCTAGTAAATCTAATTGTCTTGGATATTTGGTCATGTTATGGAATTTCGCCTAATAAAGTGGCTTATGTGATAATTAGTTGTCTCTAATAAATGACTATGACTTGTGGTCTAGAAGCCTACTAAACTAGTTGGTGACCCTTACTTGGTTAAAATATGAAAACTAGTCTTTAAGGTTGTAATATTCCTAATGTTGTTGGTCTTGTTATTAAATGGTGAATTGTTAAGTTGAAATCTAGAATATGATATTGCAGAGGCTTAATTGATGACTTATATAATGAGGATGCTAATTAGAAAATGGCCTTAAGATAGGTAAATAAATAATAGTGTTGGCAACTTGTAGCTTTTCTTATTTGATGTTTAGTAAACTATAAGACTTGTAAACTAGTATTTCATGGCTATGGAGATTAACTAATATAGACTAAACTTAGAGTTTATCAATGAAATATAGAGCAAGTAACTCTATAACTATGTAATGGTGACATTTGTTTCGTGGTTATAATTTACGTTATTGATAATGATTGTAGACCTCTGTAAGAGGCCATGGAAAAAATGTAAGCCTGCATCTTTTGGGTGAGTTGTTGTGAAATAGTGCCTTGATATATCGATGATTTGATCTTTTGGTGTATTTTCTAGTGGTGTGGGATGTCGTGATGAGTTCTTGTGTTGCATTCTTTTGGTGTACTTTCCGATGGTATAGGACGTCATGATGAGCTCTTTGTTGTGTTCTTTTGCATGTACTTCCCGATAGTTTGAGACATCATGGTAAGTTCTTACTCTTTATATTCTAATGATAGCTGGTGTTAATCATGGCAGGTATTGTATATATGTGGCTTTGTGCTTCCAGAATGATTACTAGTTTGTATGAAGATTATGGTATATGTACATATGATATCGCATGCTATTACCGTAGTAGATTAGTTATTTTATATGGTGATATCGAAGAAGATTAAGGTTCGATCCTATACCTTAACTTTTAGATATTTTCTTGCTTTATATCATCCTTAAATTATAATTTAGCTCAGTCGTCTGATGATGCGTACTAAGTACCCATGTTTTTGTTCACATACAATATTTTTTTACCTTTTTGGTGCAGACTCGAGTTTTAGTTGCCATTGTTGAGTTGAGTTCATGGTTTGTTGATAATCAGGATATAGGGTGAGCTCTTAGAGTTTGAGTTGCCATCTTTTCTCTCTATCTCTATTTGTCTTTTATTTTAAAGACAAATGTATGTGATTATTTAAGACATTTTAGACTTTGTGTTGTAAATTCCTGTTATCAAATCAAGATGCTCTTGTACTAATACTATTACATTATGTGATTGGTATTTGCATGTTAGTTGTTTCATTTGTTGAATGTTTTTTTAATATTGTGTTCCTATATATGGTCCATGTTGGACGATTCCACCAAGGTAACCCAATAGGTCAGCTCTTTGTTATGGTGTCGGCTTACCTACTCATAGGAAGTGGTAGATACTATTATGACTCAAAAAATAGGTTGTGACAGATTGGAATCAGAGCCAAGGTTTAACTGATATTAATTGTATAAGAGCAAGTGTATAATAGAGTCCAACAGATCATAATGTTGACATCCATTATCTATTTTTTAGAGACTGTGAGATATTCTTAGGAGTCCTTCACTTATTTCACTCATATTGAGCTAAGAGTCTAAGTTGGTTTATAGGATATTCTGTTGACTTTACACTTAGTAGATGCCCAGGACATAAACTTTAGTGATATGTGAGGAGGGTCCCAATACCTAAAATCCTGATATGTCCCCTATTTAGGATCAAAGTGTACCTCCCTAGGATCTTATTCCTGCACCTAAGCCATAGACTTCTCTACCTCAACCAGCAATGGGCCAAGAACTAACCCAGGATCCACAAGGATTCATCCCCTGTTCTTTGGTTAGGGATGCTTTAGTTTATCTTTTCGGTATTGTTGATATTTCATAGACTATTAGAGAAGGAGTTCCACCTATAAGTACGTCTCCTAGAGTTAAGGTTCCTTCTATTCTAGAAGTTGTTCAGCCAACAAACATTAAACAAGTAGTGACCCAGCCTGCTATGTCTATGGAAGTGAAGAATACTCTAGGTAGGTTCTTGAGGTTGGCTCTAAGTAAATTTTGTTGTGCTCCTGGAGAAGATGCATTTGAGTTTCTAACTACTTTTGAGGAAAGGCTTTATGGATTTGGCCTTGTTGATGCTCGTGGTGTAGACTACACCATATTTCAGTTAGATTTATTTTCCAGACACTGGTGGAATGGATTTGTGAGTTCTAGACTAGTTGGATATTCCCTTAGTCTTGGACTAAGTTCTCTGAGTTATTATTCTTGATGTTTTTACTGTAAAACTTTAGAGATTGTTTAAGGGATTAGTTCTCTAGATTGGAGCAGAGTTTTATAACAGTCGTTGAGTATGAGGATTATTTATATGAGTTGGCTAGACATGCAACTTCTATCTTGTATACCAATTATGAGAGAGTTTGCTACATTGTGAAAGGATTGAGACTTTGTATTTGAATGGCTACTCAAAGTTTGGTCATTGTAGATGGGACTTTTTTTTAAGGCTGCTGATTATGCTAGACTGATGGAGGACGTTCATCGTGAGGGCCGTGATAAGAGGCCTAATATCAGGATAGATTTGGTTAGAGTTGTATTAGATCCCATTTAAGAGTGGTAGTATTTATTTTGGACATCCTTCGCATTCATCTTTTAAGCCTCACAGTCAAACTAGTCAACCAGTTCAGGAAGCTCTGCAGACCAATGACGGGGATCAATCTATTGCTAGTGGTCTCCCTAGTAAAGAAGGTGATCAGTCTTTTATAGGTTTATCTGTAGGCAATGCTAGGCATGGTAGTTATTCCGGATCATCTGAATTTATAAATTTTAGTTCTTCTCGTGAGTCTTTTTTACTTATAGGCTTCCTGGTTATTTCTCAAGAGAGTGGCCTAGTCGTGGAGAAATTATTGTATCAGCCCAGGGAGCTACTCCTATTTGGGCAGTTCATCTCTTAAGTAGAGGTGGTTTGCGAGGTTGTAGATGTGGTTACCAGGGCTCTCGAGGTAGTACTCAGGCAGGTAGGGCAGGAGGCCAGTCAGGTACCCAGCTTGGTGGTAGGCGTGGTCAGTTGTATGCAGTACCTTCTAGGCCAGAGGCGGAGACATCAGATGCTATAGTTATAGATACGATTTTCGTATGCCGCAAGTCATCTCTTACTTTATTTGATCTTGGATCCATTTATTCTTATATATTTTCTTATTATGCACCACGTTGGACATATCCAGTTATTTATTATCTAAGCCATTGTGCGTATCTACTCCCATAGGTGATTCCTTAATAGTGGATCGAGTATTCTGATCTTTTGTTGTGATATTTAGTGATGTTGATACGTATACCAATCTTATTATTCTGGAAATGTTTGATTTTGATGTGATTCTGGGAAAGAACTGGGCATCCCACTATTGTCCAGTTATGGACTGTTTTGGCAAGATCATTACCTTAGCCATGTCCGGTGTACCCCTAGTCGTGTAGTGGGGAGTGATTAGGTGTGAGCCAATGGGGATTATTTCTTATGTTTGTGCTAGCCGGCTTGTATCAAGGGGTTGTAAGTCTTATCATTCCTATGTATTTGATACCCATGTAGAGAGTCCTACGCGTGACTTTGTTCCTATAGTGTGTGTGTTTCCTGATAATATTCTTTGTATTCCTCCTAGTCATGAGATTGAGTTTGCTATTGACCTTAAGCCTGATACCCGACCTATATCTATGGAATCTTACTGTATGGCTTCTGCAGAGCTTAAGAATCTAAACTCTTAGCTCCAAGATCTTCTTGGCATGTGGTTCATTAGACAGAGTGTGTCCCCATGGGGAGCCCCTATTTATTTGTAAAGAAGAAAGATGGTTCGATGTGGAGGTGTATTGATTATAGGCAACTTAACAATGTGACGGTGAAGAAACATTATTGTTTGCCTTGTATTAATGATTTGTTCGACTAGCTTCAGGACGCATTCATGTTTTCTAAGATAGATTTGAGATCCAATTATCATTATCTGAGGATATCCCACAGACAGACTTTAGGATCCGTTATGTCACTATGAGTTTTTAGTTATTTCTTTTTGGCTGACTAATGCCCCAGCCACATTTAATGACTTAATGAATCGAGTATTGAGACCATATCTAGACTCCTTTGTTATTGTGTTCATTGATGATATTCTTATGTACTCGAGGAATAGTGAGAAGCATGTGCAATATTTAACGATTATGCTCCAAGATTTGCAATAGCATGTTCTTTTTGACAAGTTCTCCAAGTGCTAGTTTTTCCTTGAGTCAGTGTCTTTTCTTTGACACGTGGTGTCCAAGGTAAGTATTATGGTAGACCTGGCTATGATTTCAACAATTCGTGATTGGGCTAGACCTACATCTCCGATAGAGGATCATAGTTGTATTAGTTTTCATGGTTAATATAGGAACTTTATTAAGATTTTTGCTATCGAGGAGTGTGAGTTTAGCTTTTGAAAGCTCAAGATTGTCTCACTTTATCTCCGGTATTAGCTCTTTAAGTTGAGGGCGAGGTATTCACAGTGTTTTGTGATATTTTGGTGTTGGTCTTGGTTGTGTTTATTGATGCAGTAGGGTCATGTCATTGCCTATGCTTCTAGACAACTTAAGGTGCATGAACGCAACTACCCCACTCATGATTTTGAGTTGGCGGTGGTAGTTTTTGCGCTCAAGATTAGTAGGCATTACTTGTATGGTATGCATTTTGAGATTTTCATAGATTATCGTAGTCTTCAGAATATTATGGCCTAGAGAGAGATTAATGCTTGCCAGTGTAGGTTGATAGTTTTGCTAAAGGACTATGATATTTCTATTTTGTATCATTCGGGTAAGGCAAATATAGTGGTGGATGCCTTAAGTCGCAAGACGGTGAGTCTAGGTAGTTTGGCATGTATATTAATTTCTCAGAGGCCCTTGGTATGAAACATCCAGTACTTAGCCAATTTGATGGTTCACCTTGATATTTTCGATGCTTCAAGGATTTTATCTTGTGTTAAGGTGAAGTACTCACGAGTTAAGCAGATTCGGGACTATCAATTCGAGGATAATAAGTTCTGCCTTCTCCATAATAGCAGAGTTATTGGTGAGTCTTGAAGACATACCATAGATTCTGAGGGTATCGTGAGATTTCGGGTTCGTGATTGTGTTCCCTGACTTGATGATTTGATTTTATTAGTTCTGCATGAGGCTTATAGCTCTATATATTCTAATCACCCGAGTATGTCGATGAAGTATAAAGACTGGAGACAACTTTATTAGTGGGATGGTATGAAGAAAGATATAGGGGACTTCATGGTTTGTTGCCTATGATTTCAAGAAGTTAAGGTCGAGTATCAACGTCTTGGTGGATTGACTCAGATATTGCCCATTCACGAGTAGAAATGGGAAAGGATTACCATGGACTTCATTAGTAGATTTTCTTGTATTTCCTATGGTCATAATGGTATTTGGGTTATTGTGGATCGTTGGACTAAGTTGGCAAATTTTATTCCTATTTGGATGACCTTCAGTCCTGAGAGATTAGCCCAGATTTATGTCTGAGAGATAGTTTGTTTGTATGCGGTCCTTGTGTTTATCCTATCAGATTATGGTTCTTTTTTTACTTTGAAGTTTTGGAGAGCATTTTAGGAGGATTTAGGTACTCTAGTGGATTTGAGTAGAGCCTTTCACCCATAGACGGGCGGTCAGTCCGAGTGGGCTATTCAAGTTCTTAAGGATATTCTCTGAGACTGTGCTATGGACTTTGAAGGTTAGTTGGATAAACACTAAGCATTAACAGAGTTTTCATTCCAGTATTGAGATGGTGCCTTATGAGGCTTTGTACGGTGGGAGACATTGTTTTCTTGTAGGATTGTTTGAGACTTCTTAGATCAGTACATGTGATATAAATTTTCTTTAAGACTAGTTGGATAAATTCACAATGATTTAGCATAGGAAAAGAGCAGCCCAGGGTACACAGAAAGCCTATGTCGACTGTATACTTCGTGCCTTGAGATTCAGAGCTGGAGACCGTGTATTCCTTCATGTTTCACCTTTGAGAGGTGTGATGAGATTTGGGAGTGAGGGTAAGCTTATCCCTTGCTATATTAGTCCTTTTGATATTCTCTGTATAGTTGATGAGGTAACTTATGAGATGGATTTACCTCTAGGTTATGTCATTCTTTATCCTTTTTTCTATGTATTTATGCTGCTAAAGTATATTCCTGATCCTTTTCATGTACTTTGATGGGACTTGGTTCAATTGGATGATTAGTTGACCTTTGTTAAGTAGCCCGTGTTGATTTTGCCTAGTTATGTGAAGCAATTACAAACTAGGGAGATTCCGGTAATAAAGGTTCAGTGTAGGCATCGCCTAGTAGAGGAGGCTACTTAGGAGACGTAGATTAATATTAAGGCCCAGTACCCCCATTTGTTTGAGACTTCAGGTATTTTCTCATCTTTAACTTCTGGGGATGAAAGTTCCTTAGTAGTGGATATTGTAATGTCCCTTTAGGTCATTGTCTATATTCTTGCTTATTTCACCGATAGAGCTTCTCCATAGCTGCCCCAAGTCATTAGTGACTTCTAGGAACTGATAGTTAAGTTACCTAGTAGTTCATTAGGTTTTTAGAACCACTTTCTTAATTTGAAGTCTTTGTTCGTCCTGATTGACCACCAAGCAAAAACTCTAGCAAAATGACCTTATATGCAAAATTCGACTTCACCAACACTTCTGAAATGTTGAAATCTATGTGGTTATGTGTCTTATTTGCTTGTATAAGACTATGAATGAATCTCAAAGCATTGGCCAAAGTCCGAAACCAGGTTTCAAGCCTCAGCCGTGCATGGCATAGGTAGAGATATCTTGACGGTGGAGGGTGAGGTGCAAACACATTGTCATGACCGCGGTTAGTGTGACCACATTATCTAAAGCCTGGGCAAAGCCTATTTAAAGGCTGTCTTGCCTAGAATTTTTACCATTTTATGTCTCCTTCTTGAACTGTAAACCATAATAAAGTGTAACTTCAAAGTTAGTCTTGTGGGTTAATTAGGAGCTTGGATAACTTGTGTAATCAAATTTTTTCTACGAAACTGAGGTAAAATTCCTTCTAGTTAGGTATTGATTTCTTGAATTCTAGACCCAAAACCCTTAAGGTCTTAAAACATAAATTGATCCCTAAATATGATTAATTTAATCAAATTAATTGAGGGTTATAGCTCCATAATGGTATGCGAGTAATGGGTTGGTCTCGGAAACTCATTTTCAAAGGTGGAACCTACTTAGGGGCTTTGATGTCATTTTTGACCAATTTAATAATGGTTGCATAATGGGTGTTGTTATTCTGGTGTTGGTGCTAGATTGTGTTGTTGATATCTTGGCTTTTGGAATAAGCTTCAAGCAAAAGGAAAGTTAAAGCTTGTAGGTTCGTGAGCTTCTTTAAGTAGGTTAAGCTTACTCGTAGTTAGATTGAGCTTGATCATAGTATAATTGTTCATATTTTGTGAGATTGCATTAGGTTTTAGGTAATAAATAGTTGAATGGTGATTCTTGGCAATAGTTGATTTTCATAGGTTATTAAACTTGGACATCATGATGCTTGACCTTTAGCCTAGAACCTTGGGTAGTTCTACTTGCAATCTCAAAAATAGTATTAGAAAATGTTGGTTGCTCTACTAGATGTCAATGTTGTTGTTTGATGACCTTAAGAGTATGCTGACCTACATATTGCTTAGTTGTAGATTGACCTTAGTGTTTGGGTTGACTTAGAAAGAATATTTGAAGAATGTTTTTCCCTATAGACCTAGTAAGGATTGATAGGCCATTATGGGGTGACTTAGATAATCTAGCCTTATTTTGGGTAGAAGTTAGTAATGTAGAAGTGAGCCTTGGCTTTATTAGGATTTAGGAGTGGGACATGACCCCCTTAATCTTGAACTGTGAGATTCCTTAGTGACTTAGATGCTTGATGAATGCCTAAATTATTTTATTGAGGTTATAATGGTTAAATTCAATTGGAGGTTTATGTATGTGGACGATGGTTGGATAATATGTATACTTGATTGATTATCTTGTTGTCATGATATGGATAGCCATAGAAAAGAGGTGATTGTGTATATTATTTAGATATTCATGCTCATGCTTCTACTCGTATTATGTGGTGATAATTAGTAATAAAGTATGATGGTATATGTTACCTTGCATCCCCATTGCTTTATTATTATTGGATTGTATATGCTTATTGATTTTGCCATGTATGTATGTATGATGATATTCGGATGATGCCCAGCTACGAAATAGGTAATGATGTAATGATAATGCTTGGTGAATCTGAAAGAGGTAATGATCTTATGATGATGCCCGGTGAATTCGGAGGATATTTTGATATTATGGTGATGCTCATTGAATCCAGAGAAAATGCTGATATTATGATGATGCCCGGTGAATCTGAAGGATATGTTGATCGTTTGAGGATGCATGATTAATCCAAAGAGGTAATGATTTTATGATGATACCCGATGAATGCAAAAAAGAAAATAATGTTATGATGATGCCCGGTGAATGAGGAGGATATGTTGGTATTATGATGATACCCAGTAAATCTAGAGGATATGTTAATATAGTGATGATGCAGGGTGAGACCGAAGGATATGCTGATATTGTGATGATTCCTGATTAATCCACAGGAGGTAAAAATGTTACGATGATATCGTGTGTGGTGAGTATATATATATGAATATATGGACATATGAGGGGTTATACCGTGTTTGGCTAAACTCGTTTGTGTACTTACGACATGGTGCTTTCCTTGGTAGATTATTAATCATTTTTCTTCTCTAATCACCAGTTTAAGGTGTGATCCGTATTAATTCTAATTACTAACTAGAAGTGGATGCCGAGTATTGGGTTGAGGCTAATCTATAGCTGTAATCTTATGTAGAACCAAGGGCTCACCTAGTAAATCTACTTAGCTTGGATAATTGGTCATTTTATGGAACTTCACCTAATAAAGTTGCTTATGTGATAACTAGTTGTCTCTAATAAATGACTATGACTTGTGGGCTAGAAGCCTATCAAACTAGTTGGTCAACCTTACTATGTTAAAATATGGAAACTAGTCGTTAAGGTTGTAACCTGCCTAATGTTGTTGGTTTTGGTATTGAATGGTGAATAGTGAAGTTGACATCTAGTATGTGATGCTGTGGAGGCTTTATTGATGAATTATATAATGAGGATGCTAATTAGAAAAGGGCCTTTAGATAGGTGAATAAATAATAGTGTTTGTAAATTGTAGCTTTTCCTTATTTTATGTCTAGTAAACTATAAGACTTGTAAACTGGTGTTTCATAGATATGGAGTTTAGGTAATATAGTCTAGACTTGGAGTTTATTAATGAAATAGTTATTAAGTAACCCTATAACTATGCTATGGTGATACCGGTTTGTTGTGCTAAAGTACGGTATTAATAATGATTGTAGACCATGGTAAGAGGCCAGGGAAAAAATATGAGGATGCTAATTTTAGGTGAGTAGTTGTGTTATGGTGCCTTGAAATATTGATGATTTGATATTTTGGTATTCTTGTGGTATGGGACGTCATGATAAGTTCTTGTATTGTATTCTTTTGGTGTACTCTACGGTGGTATGGGACGCCGTGATGAGTTCTTTGTTATGTTCTTTTGCGTGTACTTCCCAGCGGTATGAGATGTCGTGGTAAGTTCTTGTCTTTTTTATTCTAATGATGGCTGGTGTTAATCATGGTAGAGACATGGTTGTTGTTGTATATATGTGGCTTTACGCTTCCGGAATGATTACTCATTTGTATGAAGATTATGACATATGTTGACATGATACGTGATGTTATTGGCTGAGTAGATTAGTTATTTTATATGTTGATATTGAAGAAGATTCAGGATCGATCCAATACCTTGACTTTAAGTAATTGTCTTTCTTTATATTGTCCTTATATTATAATTTAGCTCAGTCCGCCAATGAACTACTAAGTACCCGTGTTTTGGTACTCATACTACACTTCTGTACCTTTTTGGTGCAGACCCTAGTTCTAGTTGCCGCTGTTGAGTCGAGGTTGTGTTGTGTTGATCATCAGGAGATAGGGTGAGCTCTTGGAGTTTGAGTTTCCCACTTTCCCCTTTATCTTTATTTGTCTTTTGTCTCCACGAAAAATGTATAAGATTATTTAAGACATTTTAGACTTTGAGTTGCAAATTTCTATTGTCGAATCTAGATACTCTTGTACTAATACTATCAGGTCATGGGAATGGAATTCAAATGTTTGTTGTTTCATTTGTCAAATGTTGTTGTTATATTATGTTCCTATATAGGGTCCATGTTGGACGATTCCATGAAGGTAACCCAATGTGTTAACTCTGGGTTATGGTATCTGCTTAACTACCGGTGGGACGTGGTTGGTGCCATCATGACTCAATAATCGGGCCGTGCTAACTCTAATCTTTAGTAACATACCTAATCTAAGTAATCTTTCTCACCTCATCAATAAAGACTTGAGGATCCTCATCCACTTTAAACCCATAGAACTTAGTGGATTCATCCTTATAAAGTCCGAAATCAAGGCTGCAGCTAGGGTACAATTTTTCTAAAGTGGGATTGCTGCCAGTTGATTTTCTTGAACATTAGCTTTCACAGCTTGGGACAACACCTGAAAGGTAGCCCGAAATTCAGCGTGAGAGACATTCTCATTCAAAGGGTATGCATAAATAGGTGGTTGATCATTTCTTCTGCGTGTGTCAGCTCGACAAGGAAGCATATTCTATCACGTAAAATCATGAGTTAAGGCAGATAGAGGCAATTGTAAGCATGACACATCATGCAAGAAATGGTGATTACTAACTCGTTCCGTAGCCTCCTTATCGTAAATTTGGTGTGCTACAAATTTATGATCAAGACTCTATGTAACGCGACTTGTTTAACTTCCTAGCAATCTTCAAACCTTATGCTCTGATACCAAGTTTATAATTCCTCGGGAACATCCCCAAGATGTTACATGGTTCTTAGGACTACGAATAGCCCCAAGACAACCTATGACATATTTTCCACATAGAACTCACATGAAACGTGTTATAGCATATGTAGACACTAAAAGCAAACAATGTCATATCTTAATGCAAGTCTTTAACTTTGGAAATATTAAACTAACTCTTTGAACTTAGAACATACAAAGTTTGATTAGCCTTTACTGGTAACTAGAGAGCCCTTGTGATAGTCCCCAACTAACTCGAACTTTCAATAGAAATCAAAGATCTAAAAGAACTTTCAACACGAAAAGAGAGTCTGATAAGCTGGGTCCTTAGATTATGAGGACTCACCACAACTCAAGATACATGTGATAATGCCTGTCATCAACCGTGCTGTTGGAAATAAGCACCCAAACCTACATTATAAGATAATGTAGCACGTAGACATATATGTGGGCCAGTACTTCTAGAATGTACTGAGTATGTAGGGGAGAATGCATAAGTAAAACAAGAACTAAATATATATGTTCACATTCAAATGATTCATGCTAAGCGTAAATGAATCACCTTAGACTTGAGTAAAACTAAACACAGCAAAAACATAAAAACATGGATAATTAAACATATGAAATAACCAACTGATCCATAACACTTGGTTTCTGAAATATTTTCTTTTATTCATTATTATGCGAGATTCTTGTAACTGACATAAACTATGTGAGAAATCGAGGAGTCCAACATCTTACCCATGTTGGAGAGAGTTGTCCTATCCTTGCCATCGAAATAGAACCTTAACTTAAAGTGATCACTAAACTTACCCTATATGGTGACTTAAACCTATGGTGGATCATAGTTTTCAAAAATTAGGATACGCAAAAATTAGGATACGCTCATCCATGTTCCCTTATCGATTCTAAATACTACTCAAATACATATATATGCTTATACTTAGGAAATCCACCTTAAAATAGCATATGGTTTGTAATTCTAAACAAACTATGCATTCTGTTGCTTAAATCATACCCAATGAATGTAATTGTGCATTTAAAATCTTAACTAAGATCACAACATCAAAATTAAACTTTAACCAAGTTTTAAAACTTGTAAATTAAACTTATAAACTTAAACATCTTGAACTTAATTATTGAAATTCAAGCATTCTTTCAAGGAAACTTATAACAAAATATTATGCTCAATACTTAAATTGGGACCTTTCATCAAGTCATCAAAATCCAAGTCAAAATAATGCAAACCATATCATAATTGTAATTAAGCAAGTCAAAATATGAATAAAGGCTAATTGTTGTGCACTTTAAACATTAAATCACATGATATTGTCATAACTTTAAGAATATGAGAATTTGGGTATAAACCCTAATTGAAATCATATAAAGTCAACTTCAAAATCATGTTTTGGGCACAAAGATGAAAGATTATCCTTGCTCAAACCCCACATACCATTAATTGCTTGACTTGTGAAGAAATCTTAAATTTTGAGACATGAGAGATAACTTGATAAGAGAAACCCTAATATTTTGTTCTTGAAGGTAGGAGGAGAAAAGATAATGTTAATTGACTGAAGGATAGAGGAAAATAATGTTTCTCTGGGGTAATAGGTCATGGTTTGGGAGTTATAGGAGGGGAAAAGACCAAAAGTTTCCTTAACTGAACTTACAAAAATTGACCACCAACCATCACGAATCAACAATATGACTCATATAGGGAGGATACGAGTTGGACTAGTAACTCATAAGCTTGGCAGTGGTAAAGATAGCACACACTGGTTAACATACAAGTGGAGGTTTCTAACTCATTGCATATCCATACGACTTTGAAACAACCACTAGTAACTTGGATAGAAACTTATGGAACCTATACTGCTGAACTTATGACTCCTCTTCATACGACTCGTAAAATGATGTGATGATTTCTAGGGTTAAATTGTATCTACAACCAACTTCAACTAATCCACAGTGATATAGCTACGACATATAATATACGACTTTGAAGGTGTATGTATGACTTAAAAGAGATGAGTCGTAAGTTGCATAGTGGCTTCCAAAGATGGGGTATTGCATGACCCCAACCTTATAATGCAAAATTGGTTTTGATTATGAGAACTATGGTAATTTATAAAATTGAACTAGACTTGAACTATTGCATGATATAAATAAATATTAGAGATACACTGGTATGATTTAATGAACAAATGGAGTGGGTGTTCCCCAATGTGTATTAATGAACAAAAAGAGTTGTAATCTCCAAGTTAATGGGAGTTGTTTGGGCATGATATGTTACCTTATAAGTGTAGTTGGCATGACAGTACCTGTAATGTATGCCTAAATATGTATTGCAGTTCTCTGAATAGAAATATATGATAACTATTTTAGTTGGGCTCTAATAAGGGTTATCTAGCTGAGTCTTCAACGTGGAGGTCTAAGTTACCAATACTAGAAACTGTATTTGCCAACGTAGGGATCAAAGTTACTATTGAGGTTCTAGTCTACTTTATTATTAATTCATGATTATGGAGGTTTGAGTCCCCTGTAAATCTTTATGTAATTGGGTGCTTAAGTCACCTTGGTATATGTTAGAGGGTTTAAGTCCTCCATGTTCATATATATGAGATTATTCTCAAATTTATGTAGCTATATGCACTAGGGCCCAAGCAAAGGGTGAGAGCTGGGGTCCATATAGCCCGTGGATATGATTATGTAATGATTGTGCTAAATAATCCAGGGTAAAGTTTTGAAAATATGTTAGGCCTTGTTCCCTATATCGGGATATGATATATATATATATGTACGTTTATGCATTTGAATATGTGTATTGTTTTGAATTATTTTAAACTACGGATCATATCATTATGTTATCCTTACGCCGGAGTTTCATGCAAGCATTCACCTTGCTAACCATCTTTGGATGTTGTATCCTTATACGATGCAAGAATTTGTCATTTTTCCTCTGCTCATTCTTAGTGACTAGGTTACTTAGGGAAAAATATTAAGTGATACTGAAGTGCTAAGCTTCCATACTTCGAAGGACTCCATGATTAATTTACGACTTCACTATCCCTTTGGTATTGGTTTGGCTATAGTCATGGGCATATTCCTCACTATATATTCTTTAATTTTTATTAGAGGCTTTGTGGGACTACTATAGGCATGGTGGCATCTGTATTATAATGTCTTTAAATTGATAGTCTCTTCTCTTATTATATGTTAGAATTCAGCCGACCTTCGACTGTGGTGAGGTTGGTTTGTTTTTGTGAAGGGTGTGATCTCTGGTCCACACGGGACTTGAGATACCCTTTATGGCCTGGCCCTGGTTTAGGTCGTGGTAGTAGTGGTTTGCCTCCGTGTGATTCATCTTCTTATTATTCTAGATATAGTGGTTATTTTGAGTTAGGTAGTTCTTCTGGGCTCAGTACAAAGCTAAGGGAATGTTATGGTTGTAGGGACTTTTTCTATTTCTTGAGAGAGTGCCTCAGTTGAGGAGTGAAAGTTCGTTCAGCTCAGAGTGTTACAACAATTAGGGTAGTAAATCTCCCAGCTAGAGGTGGAATACATGGTCATCGGGGTAGTTCCAAGGGTTATCATGAAGTATCTGAGGCTGGTAGAACATGAGATGGGCCAGAAGCATAGCCAGGTGGCAGCCAAGGTCAATTGTATGTCATACGTACTAGACCCGAGGCTGAGTTTTCAAATATTGTTATCACAGGTATGATCTTAATGTGTCGTAAGTCACCTTTTGCTTTATTTGATCTGGGATCTATAAATTCTTATGTGTGTACTTATTATGTCCCATAATTAGAGTTATCTTGGGATTTTTTATCTATGACATTATGTTTATTACTCTAACAGGAGACTCGTTAGTAGTAGATTGAGTTTATAGATTATGTGCTGTGATTGGTTGAGATGTTGAAACTCAGGCTGATCTTATTGTCATGACCCGTTCTGGGGCCATTTTATAATGGGCGTCCCAAGTCCAACAAGGATCGGAGACCACACCCTTCACCCAACCCAAACTCTATCCACCTGCCTTGAGTTGGCTGAATTCTAAGCATGCAACAAGATAGTGTAATAGCTCACATGAAGACTCAGGGATAAGATTACAACCGTGAACAACATAACCGAGTCCAACCATCCCATACTACTAATAAAACCATACCAAACCATGCCAAAACATAGGCCATAAACCAGGCCATAACCAAGGATGTTCCAAACATAATATAATTAAACCAAAAATGAAATAAGATGGAACAACCTACAATATCGTCAAAATGGTGTCAGGTCATCATTTTATTCCAATGCCAAGGAGAACACCAACACCGATCCCATTGAAGTACCTTAAAGCCTCTAACCAAAAGAGTAATGAAATCTGGTTGGGAGATGGCCCCAACCATAGCCAAAACCAATATCCAAAATAAAACTAAAATGTCTAGAAATATCCATAACATGAAATAGAGCCTTCCAGCAGTATGGAAGCTTACCACTTTAGTCTAATTTCTTATCTAAGTCAATCACTAAAAAGGAGGAGTAGAACAGACGGTTCCTGCATCGCATAGATATAAAGATGCCAATAGATGGGGCTAGTAAGTGACTGCTAGCAGTATATCATGGTAAGTATAAAATAATTCCATTTGTAAAACCAAGTGAACCATCCATATACACAAAACCATACATATATATACAACCATGCTGGGAAAAGGCACCAGGATTATCATGCCTTTAAAACCTTTACTTAGGTTGCGTATCTTTGGCATCGTAAACAACCCACAAGATATATATGTGTTAACCTTCCCCTTCTATAAAGGCCCTAGTACATGTAGCTGCATGACCAGGGAAGTTTTCATTAGGATGACTAGCATAAATCCCAAATATAATGTGACATCATGCACACAGTCACCAAGACAAACCTAATATTGGCAAATATGAGTTCCAGTTCCCCTCCACGCCACAGAAACTTTACCTACCATGGCTTTGCTACATATTTCGCCATTATTGCAGAACTTAAACCAATTTAAATAACAAAACCATTATCCATTTATTATACAAGGACATTGATATTGGTATCGTCATACCAATCCTTACTTGCAAGTATCATCCCTAGCAACCATTTATAGGTTTAAGGGGACTTTTAAGTGCCCTTTCATTTACTATATCAAACAACATGGGGGATTCCATATGCCCCTCAAGCATCACCATTATACATTTACCATTCCATGCCATTTAAACCATTCATAATTCCTTCACCAAGTTTTAAACCTTGTAAGAGTTCCATCAAAAGTAGTCAATGCAATGAACATATCTTTATAAGAATTTGGTCAAGCATATTGGGGGCATAGTATGACCAAAAGTAATTCCAATTAATATTAAACCATTCCAATGCAGTACAATTATCCAAATCAACCATAATTTATAAAAAAACATAATTAAAACCATGGGAAACCATAAACAATATTTAACATTTAAAACCCCAATTTATATTTGAAAAAAAAAAACCATACAAACAATGAAATGATGGAAACATTCATGAAAACCATCCCTTTAGTTAGTATAAACACTGGGGGAAAAGAATATTCCTTAATCAAAGATGATGATGGATAGAAATCACCAAGACAAGCACCAAATGATCCTTTAGTTGAAACCCTAGATTCCCTTGCCTAAAAGCTCTTGAGAGAATTATGGATTGTTTTAGAAAAGTTTCTATGTGTTAATGAATGGAATAATAGGGTAAATATCCTTCCAAGTATGTTAAAAGTCATAGGACCTTATTAGGATAAGTTGGAATTCCCCCACTTAAGTTGCACCAAAATCCTATCATAGGGATACAACTATCCTAAACGAGTTGTACCCTCTGATATGATTGGTATCTTCCACTGCTATCCTAGCCTCAACTTTTGGATAAAACACTGTCCCACATACAAATCATCTAATCAAGTCATATTGATAGCATATGATTCATACCCTTCATCTGTACCCTATCAAATTTACTCCCAAGGAAGATTTAGACACTGTCCACCATACGTGTCCTAGGTATGCCTTGTAACCTGGCTTACGGCTCATGGTAAGACACTAATACTCAAATCCAACCTAAGTAACCAATTATAAGATTATGTTAAGGAACCAAACAATCCGTAACCAGTAATACGACTCATACCCCTTAGTCGTATCCATTCCAGTAACCAAAAAATATCTTACTAACCACCACTGGTCAGCATACGATTGGACTATACCATCCGTACCCCAACATACGACTCATACCAATAAGTCATATTGGATCTAGAGATCAACATTCCAGGAAATTTTCTAAGGACCAAAAACCAAGGTGTTTCAGTCTCTCCCATGTAACGCCCTAAAATATCATCTTGAGACACCACACGGTGCCCAAGGCTACACGTAGCCTCAAGCTAACCCTTTAAGCCAAAACACTACCCTTGGGTTCCAACACAACAACATACATGCTATGCTAAGGATATATATAAGTACATATCATATCACATCGCACATGGCATGGAATATCGTTAGACTGTATATATATGGAATGTGTATACACAAACCAACCCAACAATACACTAGTCTGACAGAGCCTCTATACAGAAAAATCAACGAGTTATTGGGACAAACCCCCAACTGACTCAATAGGCCAAAGGGATCACAAAAAAATAGCACCAAAACTAGCAATTTGGTCCTCGAACCATGAGGACTCACCACTAAAGAAACGTAGATGCGGCACTCGGATATCACTATTGCGGCTGCGGCGGAGTACCTGATCCTACATCATGGTAAGAATGTATCCCATGGAGAAATATATGGATCAGCACAAGATAAATACTGAGTATAAAGGGGCGCATGTAAAATATAAATAATAACATAAATTTCATTAAAACGTACATACGGACCATAATGACACATCTGGCTTGAGTGAAATTGAATCATGCAACTCATAACATCTTAGATAGGAAATGTAGGAGAAAAACCTCATAAATTATTATAGATCATCATAGGCAACTTGAGTTACCACATCAAAACTTGGAGTGACTCGTTATTTCAATAAACATGACTCTTATGGATAGGGGAGTTTTCTATAACCGACAACCCCACGTGAACTACATGGAATAGCAAAGTTTGAAACCCTTGTTGGCAGGAGCGTCATACTCTTTGCCAGGGAGTACAGCCTTAAAACTACAATAATCACAATCAGGTTCTCTGGCCAATAATATCATCATCAAACAACCCTAGGGTGGCAAATAGGTTTGGGGAAATACCGAATTTCCCTCTTGGTGCTAAGTACTACTCCCCAACAAGATCAGAACACATTAGGAACTCCACCACAACATCACAAGGGTCTATCATAAAGGCCAAATCAAATCTCCTTCTCATTTATCAAATCATATCAATTTGTGGATTCCTAACTCAACACATTTTAGCTCAAACTAATCTTCCTCAACATCAACAAGGTATCAATACGTTGAGCCACAACCAACTCGACATTTGGACAAGGATATGAAGACTCAATACATAATATTTTCAACAATTTAACTGATCAAAACCATCCGAAAAATACCAAGACTCATTGCAACTTCAATATCAATATTTCTCAATTTGCCATCCAACTCTCATTTAAAGGTAATTGGGACGTCAACCCATAGTTGGGATATAGAATTTCCAATATCAATTATAAATTCATAATAAGGAAATAGTGGAATGATAGTATAAATCAAGGCTTTTAAAATTAAATCATCATACTCTCATAATCAAGTACTTTTTGGACATAATTCCATCTCAACATCATACATATATCGGATGACATAATCCCATAGCTCATGGACAATAATATAAGATATAAAACCATATTTTCAATTCATGGTAAAACATGTAAAATCACATGTCAATGAAATTCAACAAAAATACCGGGCACAAGATCAAAAGTATAATCTTGTTCAAAGCCCCATATACCTAAAAATGGGAGATGAATATGAACTTCCAACTCCGGAAGTTTATTCACAAAAAAAGGGTTCTTCTCGAAGTCCTTAACATGATCAACTCGAATCCCAAATCAATTTGAAATTTCTACGGTTCAATCAAGATACATAGAAGGATGAAATTTGGAGTAGTAGGGTTGGGGTTTGATCCTTAGGAAATTTTGGAGAAAAATGATCTATTGAATGCTCTTAATAAATCCATGGTTTACCCGGATGGATTGGAGTGGGAATGACCAAAATACCATTAAAAATCAAATAATGTCAAATCTGTCCTTTGGTAGACTATTTTGATAGGCTAAAGTAGATCGACCATAACTTTTTTATTTGATTGTGAAATTAGATGAAACCAATTTCATTTGAAAGAGTACTTTCAGAGCTTTCTGTTGATATATAGTAGCTCACCCAGATCATTATGTACAAGGAGTTATAATTGTTTGAAGTTGACCCTAAAATTCGCTTGGCCTCAGTATTTTTTTCTTGCACATTTACTGTTTACCACTATTCACGGTTAGATCAGAATAATCATTACTCATCGCTCGAGTGTCCATTTTGGATGATCCACATATCTTTGAAAATATTATTTGATGATATATGTGACGAAGGGTCGCATATCAAGAAATTCCACACAGAAAAATTATTAATCACGATAAAGAACATAATTCAACACATTTTCGTCTGAGATCTTAACAGAAAATTTTTCTGGGGTATCACACCCCACTAGGAATTTTCGTCCCTGAATGATGGAGAAGGTAGGGGTAACCACATGCAAGTGTCATTTGCATTATCAAATATATTCCCAATATATAACAAAGTTTGAAAACAAAAAGGCAATGATATTAATCTTTCCTTTAACAAACTTAGAGAATAAAAATGTGTTGAAAACACATACATTTCGCACGAATCCGAGGAGCAGAAAACAAATGCAGTTATTTGGACCTCATGTCCTGTTCCACTTTTTATGTAGCTTCTTCTACCTTATGGTTCCACCAAAGAATCTTAACTGAAACCACATCCTAGGTCCTCAACCAATGAATCTTTCTATCAAAGATCTCAACCAGAACTTCTTCATAAGACAAAATTAGTGATACGCAATCTTTCCAATGGATCAACTGAAGAAGAATCACTAACGTACTTCCTACGCATGGAAACATGAAAGACTGAATTAACCAAGCTCAAAAGAAATAGTAGCTTATAGTCTACATTACCAACTCTCCATAAAACCTCATAAGGACCCACATTACTACTCCCTTTATGGGAGATACCTTTAGGAAAACCTTATCTCCAACCTCAAATTTAGAGTGTCTACGCCTAACATCTACATAGGACTTTTGGCTACTTCGGGCAGTGTTAAGACTATCCCGAATCACCTTTAAATTCTCTATGACCTGGTAAACCAAATCGGTACTAAACATGTCTGCCTCACCAAGCTCAAACCAACTAATAGGATATCTACACCTCCTACCATAAAATTCCTCAGAAGGGGCCATACCAATACTAGAATGATAACTATCATTGTAAGCAAACTCCACCAAATGTAGATGCTCATCCCAAATTCCACCACAATGAATCACACAGGCCTAAAACATATCATTTAATGTCTGAATAGTTTTCTCTGCTTGCCCACCCATCCTAAGATGTAAAGAAGTACTCAAATATAAGACCCTACAAAATTTCTAAGCTTAAATCAGTCCTATAAGCATGTCAAGGGGGTCCCATACATAGAAAATTCTAGCTAAGTTATCAGACTTCGTTTATTTTTGGCCTTCAAAAGTTGGCAATCTTATTTTTCCACCTGAATATCCTTTAATGGTTGGTATTTTTGTCAATTCATGACCAGACAGGTCAATAGGTTTTCTTGAACAAGTTTCAAATTTTTTGGACCTTATTTAGACTGTGTTTGGCTTCCTAACATGGTGACTAACCCGATATTGGCACGCCATATCTCCTATCGCATTGGATAACATCATTGCAGGTTTTCAGAGCCAAAACTACTGAGGCTTTGTGCGATCATGGTGCGATAGATTAGGTATCTCATTGATGTCATTGACCTGCCGTGTTGCTTATAACATCAAAGCCCAATTTTTAGTCATTAAAAGCCGTGTCCTTAGGGTTATTTTAGTCTTTTTCCCCACACCCTTCATCCCTTATAACATGAAATTTAGCCCTTTTTTGGCTAATCATATTCATTATTCACAAGATTCTCAAGAACAAAACTCTAGTACTATCAATTAAGAATCAATTTCCAAGAAATTTCACCATCAACCTTCAAGAATTCACCAACTAAGGTATGTAAATTGTTCATCGGAGGGTTCCTTCCTCTCTTGGAGTGCAAGAAACCTTTTCAAAACTCAAGATAATATTTTCGGTGATTTCATGATTTAATTTGATTTTGTTCATGACTATTACGTTAATGGGTTCAGTAGTTCACTATTTAATTGCAATATCTATGTGAAGTAAAGTGACATATTTGTAGTATCATGTGTAACCATGTTTAACCCTTGAAATTTTTCAATAGGAATGTGAATTATGATGCTTATTTGTTGAATAGTGTCATGTGCATATGTTATGCTCACTAGGTGTCGGATGAATTGCCTTTGTGGGTTAATAAGAACAAGAACTCATGCCATGCTAGTTTATGTGCAAGTGTTTGATAAATTGTCTATGAGAATGAACTAATGTCATGCTATAGTAAGCGAATGTGTATTTCTCATCCATGTACAAATAACGTATTGCAAGTGTTTATTGGAAATGATTTAATGAAAGAATAATGAACATTTAGCCATTGTTGACCTTTTAAGCTTGTGACATTATTTACTTATTATGCTATCGAGTCTTGGGGGTATCTAATACCTGACAATTTAGCTGTGTGCCTAGAGTTAGTATCAGTTTTCATGATACTCTCAGTTAACCCATGATCAGTAGAATTCAGTCAGTCACATGACTCAGGAAAATTCAGTAAATCTAGTATCACTTTAGTAATCTCAACAATCTCAATAATTCAGTAATCTCAGTACTTAGAAATCTTTGTCAGTTATCAGATCTCAATAGTATTCCATCAGTCAACGCAATCCAGTGAACTCAGTTCAGTCCAATTAATCAGTACAATCAGTAATAGATCAGTCCAGTCCAGTTTAATTTCTTTTCAGATGGGAGTACAATTCAGTACCGAGTGAACCCAAGGATGGGAACACACACTGTCAATAGAGGGTATGATTCTTAGAAAAAATCCTTGCATTCTAGAACTATGTAGTCAAAAAGTTTGAGACATCAACACTTTCAATTAAGGGTTGATTAGGTGGATTAACACTGTCAGATGAGGTCTCATCATTCACTTCTAGGGACACTCTCAGATGAGGGTCACTTATAGCTTGTCCTTACAGTGGCGTGGTATTGATACCCTTTCAATTGGGGTTATAGATTAGGGCTCTAACTCTGCTATATTAGCTTATTAAGTGTATGTTGGTTAGAAGAATTCTTCCATAATTTTATTTACAAAATCTGGACTGTCAGATACAGTCACTCAATCTTAGTAATAGAACTCAGATATTTTTATAAAGCCTAGGGCTGTCAGATACAGTCACCAAGCTCAATATGGAACTTTGTTAGTTCCATTAGAACCTAGACTATCAGACACAGTCACTCTGTATTAGTTATATCAATTATCAGAAATCCATGTTATCAGTATTCAAAATCAGTAATTAGTGATATCATAATTTCAGTTACAGTTACGTATTCATGTATGTATTCTCATGTTAATTTTATATAGTCAGTTACTATTGTTCATGCATATGAACCCTTTTGCATTCAGCCTACCTCACTTATAGACCAGTACATTCAATCGTACTGATGCATTTGAGCTATGGTGTTTTATACCATAGGTTCAAAAGCACGAACTCCAAAGCATCAGTAGTATCCCAGCTTCAGCAGTCAGAGTCAATAGTGAGTCCTCATCATTCGAGGATGTTATTATTTGATTATTTTATTCCTTTAGTACTTAATTATTTCAATAGTTCAGAGTTAGTTGGGGACATGTCCCTTTAGCTCTACAATTTTCAAACAGTTTTGAGGCTTTCAAACTACAATATGTTCAGACAGTTTATTTTAGTTATGGGTATTTCTATACCCTATTCAGATATTATTTTATTAGACATGTTATAGTTTTGAATCTTACAACCTTTTAACTTATATTCTTCATTTATATAGTATATTATACAGTACTCAGGTAAAGATATTAGTCATGGGTTAGATTGTGGTCCATCGGGGTCATAAACAACGTGTAGCATTCTGGGTACCAGATTTAGGATGTTACAAACTTGGTATCAGAGCCAGGTTCAACAGTGTCCTAGTAAGTCTAAAAATCCTAATCTAGTATAGTCTTATGCATGGGTATGTTGGGCACCACACTTATGGATAAGAGTCTATGAGATATTTTAGGAACAGTTTCCCCTCTTTCAGTATTCATGTCATGCCAGTGAGCATGAGCTCAAATTTAACTCCCAGTCTTATCCATTCTCACTTTCATTACAGAACATGTCTCCAAAATGGGTTAATGAAAGAAGAACCAAGAATCAGTCGGCACCTCCGCCTATTCATGCAGATTTTCTGGATGAGCATGTCTTTTATGGCTAATTCAGAATCGGCTCTCTTACTTAATCTTATTCAGTAGTAGCTTAGAGTAATCAACAGGCTATTTTCCCACCCAGGCATATGATTCATTCCCAGAAGATTGATGTAGGAAAACGTAGAAAGAAAGAAAGAGAGAGAGAAAATAAGAGAGCGAGAACAGGTAGCTTTAATTTTAACTAGCCTAAGTCAGAAGGTGGTAAACATTCTTAGTTCCACCCAAAGTCATCTGTTCTAGATCCTCCCTAAGCTAGTTCTTCCGTAACTAAGTTCAGGAAGGGTAACAAAGATAGGGAACCAGGCTCTAAATCTCAGGGCAGTGTTAGCAGTGCCCTAACCAATCCCCTTTGTCAGACTTGTGGTAAGAATCAGCGATGTGTGTTTAGGATGTGGCAAGACAGGGTATAGAGTCAGAGATTGTCTGCAGCAAGGTCCTTAGGGTCGGCATAACTATTCCTCAGCCCAGTCCAGTTGCTAGAATCAATAGGGTGCCACTTTCAATGCTACTAGTAGGCAATGCCCAAATCGACTCTATGCTCTTATGTCTCGACAATATCAGGAAAATTCTCTTGATGTAGTTACTGGTATGTTACAGATCTTTGACTTGCATGTATACGCTTTGCAAGATCCAGGAGCTTCTTTTTATTTTGTTACTCCTTATATAGCAGTTGATTTTAGAGTCAGTCTCAAAATCCTAGCAGAGCCCTTCTCACTCTCTACTCCAGTCGATAAAACTATTATAGCTTGACGGGTACACAGGAACTATATGGTTCTTATAACTTAGAAAGTCACTTTAGTAGAGATGACTGATTTGGATGTCAATCTCGACATTGATTGGCTTCATTATTGCTATGCCATAGTCGACTGTAGAAATAGAATTGTCCCATTTTAGTATATGAATAAACCCATCCTAGAGTGAAAAGGTAGTGCTTCAGCTTTTAGAGGTCAGCTTGTTTCCTACCTTCAGGCACAAAAAATGATATCTAAGGAATATGTCTATCATCTTGTTTGAGTTAAGGACTCTAGTTTTGAAATTTCCAATCTCAAATCAGTCCCAGTAGTGAATGAATACACAGATATCTTTTTCGAAGATCTTCTAGGAATTTCTCCCAAAAGGGAAATAGACTTTGACATTTATCTTCTTCCAGATACTCAGCCAATATCTATTCTTCCATACAGAATAGCACCAGCAGAAATCAAAGAACTAAAAGAATAGTTGAAGGATCTCCTAGATAAGGGATTCATCAGACCCAATGTGTAATCGTGAGGCGCACTAATTTTGTTCATGTGAAAGAACGATGGTTCTCTCAGAATATGCATTGATTAATGTTAGCTCAATAAATTCATAGTTAAGAAAAAGTATCCACTTCCTAGAATCGATGACTTATTTCACCAACTTTAGGGTGCCAGCTATTTCTCTAAGATAGACCTCAGATCAGGCTATCATCAGCTCAGAGTCAGAGAATGTGATATTTTGAAAATATCCTCCGTACTCAGTATGGTAGCTTAGAATTCTTAGTTATGTCATTAGGTCTTACCAATGCCCCAGTAGCCTTCATGGACTTGTTTAATCGTGTGTTCAAGCAGTACTTAGACATGTTCGTCATAGTATTCATAGATGACATTCTTGTCTATTCCCGCAGGGAGCGTGATCCTGCAGACCATCTTAAAATATCAAAACCCATTAGTTATCATGACATCTATTCTTGTCCTGCATGTCAGACCTATGACCATCGCTTATATTCATTCATGATTAGTGAAAACCCATGTACGATCCCAATTCCTTGGATAAGGAGTTCCAATTCACATAGTGTTACGAATCATGTCATATGAGTACCGAAACTTCAGAATCAGGTCATGAGCTCATGACTCATACACTCATTCCATGCTTTACAGTATGCCCAACTAACATGACACATGCTCCACTCCTTGTGATAAGTCAAACTCAAATTTATGTCATGAATACCCTTAATTAAGACCCCTCGGTCAATCTTTGGTGTTAATGTTCTATCACTAAGCCTCACTTAGCACGTCAATTCAGTAATCTATATTCAATAAAGAACTCAGGTAGTCCTACAGGACCATGGCCTTCAATTCTCAGTTACTTATCCATCAGAATTAAGTACTTCAGTACTAGTCTAAACCTCACTATCAGAAACCAGCATTTAGTCCCAGTTATAGTCGTATTTGCGGTTACAGTATCAATTACCATCATAGCTACAATCTTAGCCCCAGTCATAGTCCAGTCAGATTAGAAACTCAGTTAACTTTCAGGATTACCCGACCATAGCATATGTCCAACATTTACTCAATTAGTAGTATTTTAGCACCTCAGATTACAAAGATCTTCCAAATTATGTTATTCTCTTGGTCTTGTATGCTTAAGATAATACAACTTTCACTCATTTATGCTTAGTTAACTTATGTTACCCAATTATTTCTTACCTTTTATGCATGATAGTCTGTAGTTTAAGTCCAGCTATCTAAACTAAGTATTGTTTAGTCTTACATGTCCAGTGCTCTACCATCAGTTAGTAAGTAGATAAGATGAGTCAGTCAGTAGGAATTAATCTAAATAGCCAGTACCTTAGTCCAGTAGTCAGACAGACAAGTTCATATATTTTCCTATTCTGTCCATCTAGTCACACTATCCAAAGTCTCATGAATGTGACCATTCTAAGGTTGACCAATCATGTAGTTGCCTTTGTAGCTCAGTTCATGTTTCATGTCTTAATCTCAGATCCCTGATATATAGTTATGATTTAGTTCGTAGGTTCCTTGTGCATCGCCTTAGTTTTTCTCGACATATCAATCAAGTCAGCATTCTTCGAGGAACATAGTGTCCCATGGGAGAGATGTACTATAATTCTCGAACTTCCATGACCTAGACACTCTATTTTCCTCTTCATGTAATGAATCCAATTTGGAGTAGTGGGTACGCATAGGTTGACCCTCTAGCTCCAATCCTGACCATAAGCCATGTACTTAATGGATCAGTTCAGTTCGCGATCCCTAATCTATGTCACACATTGCAGACTTAGTCATATTCTCATAATTCTATCCATGCATATTAATAAAGGATCTAGATTTCGAGATTGGTGATCATGTTCATGTAAATATCTCTCATATGAAGGGAGTGAAGAGGTTTGGCAAGAAAGGAAAGCTCAGTCCCTGATATGTCGCTCCCTTCAAAATTCTCAGTTTCTTTGGCAAAGTCGCTTATGAGCATGAATTACCTTCAGATCTAGCCTTAGTTCAGCCAGTGTTCCATGTCTCCTTGCTTAAGAAAGTGTATAGGTGACCCAACAGTTGTAGTCCCTATAGAGGGCATAGACATTCAGAACAACCTCTCAATCGAAGAGATTCCAGTCGAATACCTTGACTATCAGACTCGCAGATTGAGGAATAAGAGGTCTCTCTTGTCAAAGTTCTTTCGCGGAATAATTTCATTGAGAGAGATACTTAGGAGGAAGAAGTAAATATGCGAACCAAGAATCCTCACCTCTTCTCTGCAAATTCAGGCTTAGCCCAAGGAAATAGATTTCCTTAAGTTTATTCAGTCTCATATTCAAATTTTAGTTACAAACATGGTATTCAGTTCCATGCTCAGTTTTTATTTCAAGTTTGGTATCTTTACCATTTCAAGTTCAGTCGCATGTGCAGGAGTTAATCCAGTGATGTATTCACACATTTGAGATGCTTGATCAGCTTCTCATTACTCCCAGCCCATGTTCAGTATACTCAACTCATCAGTGATCCCAGTCATGTATTCACAAATCAGTTACTCATGCATCAGATATTCATGTACAATATAATACATTCATCTTATTTGTCATGCTAGTTTTGAAATCATGCATCAGATAATTATGTTAATAATAACTCTCAGTAAAGCAAAAATGTTAGTCATGAAATCACATTTCAGTTATTCATCTCCTATACATATTTCAGTTTGTATTTTTCCCCAACACTATCAGTCTCATTAGAGGATGAATATTCTCAAGGGGGAGATATTGCAAGACCACACAAAATTTCTAAGCTTAAATTAATACAATAAGCTTGTCAAGGGGGTCCCATACTTAGAAAATTCTAGCTAAGTTGTTAGACTTAGTTTATTTTTGTCCTTTGAAAGTTTGAAATCTCATTTTGCCACCTTAATATCCTTTAATGTTTCGTATTTTTGTTAATTCATGATCAGAGAGGTCAATAGGTGTTCCCGAACAGGTTTTGGAATTTTTGGACCTCATTTAGACCACGTTTGGTTTCCTAAAATAGTGGACCAATGCGATCTTGGCAATTCGCGTCGCCTATCACGTTGGTTAACATTGTTTCAGGTTGCCAGAGCCAAAACTACTAAGGCTTGACAGGATCATGGCGTGATACATTGGGTATCGCATCGATTCCATCGATGCTCCGCGCCGCTTATAGCATCAATGCCCAATATTTAGTCATTAAAAGCCACATCCTCAGGTTATTTCAGTCCTTTTCCCTATTCCTTTTAGCCTTCATAACACGAAATTTATCCCTCTTTTGGTTAATCATATTCATTATTCAAAAAATTCTAAAGAACAAAACCCTAGGACTATCAATTCAAGAATTAATTTCCATGAAATTTCATCGTCAACCTTCAAGAATCCACCAACTAAGATATGTCAAGTGTTCATCCAAGGGTTCCTTCCACCCTTGGAGTCCAAGAAACCTTTTCAAAACTCAAGATAATGTTTTGGGTTAATTTCATAATTTAGTTTGATTGTGTTCATGACTATTTCATTAATGGGTACTCAAGTTCATGATTTAATTGCAATATCTATTGAAGTAAAGTGATATATGTGTAGTATTATATGAAACCATATTTAACCCTTGAAATTTTCCAATTGAAATGTGAATTATGATGCCTATTTGTTGAATAGCATTACGCGCATATGTTATGCTTACTAGGTGTTTGATGAATTGCCCTTGTGGGTTAATAAGAACAAGAACTCATGCCATGCTAGTTTATGTGCAAGTGTTTGATAAATTGTCTATGAGAATGAACTAATTTCATGCTATAGTATGCTAATGTGTATTTTTCATCCATGTACATGTAACGCCTTACAAGTGTTTGCTGGAAATGCTTTAATGAAAGAATGATGAACAAGTAGCCATTGTTGAGCTTTTAAGCTTGTGCCATGATTTGCTTATTATTCTATTGAGTCTTGGGGTATTTAATACCAGACAATTTACTAGGTTCCTAGAGTTAGTGTCAGCTTTCATGATACTCTTAGTCAAGCCATGATAAGTAGAATTTAGTTAGTCACATGAGTTAGGAAAATTTAGTAAATTCAGTATCAGTTATCAGATCTCATTAGTATTCCATCAGTCAACGGAATCCAGTGAACTCAGTTCAGTCCAATTAATTCGTACCATCAGTAATAGATTGGTCCAGTCCAGTTCAGTGCCTATTTAGATGGGAGTAGGATTCTACACCTAGTGAACCCAAGGATGGAAACACACACAGTCAGCAGAGGGTGTGATACTTAGAGGAAATCTTTGCATTCCAATACTATGTTGCTAGCATAGGTTGAGACATCAACACTGTCAGTTGAGGATTGATGAGGTGGATTAACAGTGTTAGATGAGAGTCCCACCGTTCTCCTCTGGGGACACTGTTAGATGAGGATCACTCACAGCTTGTCTTTACCAGTGGTGCAGTATTGACACCCATCCAATTGGCATTACATATTGGACCTCAACTCAGCTATATTAGTTTATTAGGGGCATGTCGGTTAGATGAATTCACCCATAATTTTTGTTACAAAATAAGGATTATCATATACAGTCACTCAGTCTTTGTAATAGAACATAGATAGTTCTACAGAACCTAGGACTGTCATATTCAGTCACCCAGCTTAGTATAGAACTAAGTTAGTTCCATCAGAATCTAGACTGTCAGACATAGTCGCTCATTATGAGTTATATCAGTTATCAAAAATCCATGTTATTAGTATTGTAAATCATTAATCAGTGTTGTCATAATTTTAGTTACAGTTACGTATTCATGCATATATTCTCACGTTCATGTTATACAGTCAGTTAGTATTGTTCAAGCATAAGAATTGATAATGTTAAAACTACACCTCTCTTATGAGAATGTAAGCGATCGTTGTAAATATATAATCCAACTAGGTTGGGGTCGAATCCCATAGGGAATATAGTGTGAATTTGAGTTATCTGTGGGTTAATCAACTGATAGTTATTAGTTTCCTATAAATGGTTTTTTTTTTGAAAGGTAACAAATAATTACTTCTCAATTCAGTGATTAAAATCAATATGATAAGGAAAACTATAGTTATGTTTACTATGGATGTTGAGATTTGACAGACGCTAGTAATGGTTCAATATTCTTGTGGTATGTAAGAACAACAGACTTTCCTTGTCGAAGTTATGTCTAAATGTTTCTCAACCTATTTTGATATTTAGCCTCCTAATTTTCTCAAACTTAGGGAATTTATATTTAATAACAGGATGTTCTATCAAGTTAATCAATCTTGTTACAACATTAATTATTAAATGGAAGTTTGATGCTTCCAAGTCCGTGTTGATAATTCACTTCTTACTAGGGTTGATTTCTTATCTCAAGCAAATCACTAGTAAGCAAGGCCTATTGTTTGCGACCAATAGTCAGAGTATAAAATAATGGAATTAAGAAGTTTCTACCACCGTTTGAATCTTGAACACTTAGTTACGTCACCAACCCAAACCCATAGATCCCACAACTTTGGTTAAGGTAATTTAGCTACTCATAATAAAATATTCATGACAAGAGGTTGAATTCATAAGTTGATATATGAACTTACATCATGATGAGTAGAAACAAGTGTTTCACAGATTGGATTCACAGTAGAAATCCCAAAATAATTGTAATAATCTCTCAAAAAATAATTGTAAAGTTCAAGTCAGAAAACTAGAGATAAGAGATTCTCAAAACGTCAGTTACCCCCTTTTTTTAGAAAATCCTAACATAAGATTTAAATACTTTAGCCTAATTATGCAAACAAAATCCTAGATCACAGTATTTTCTCGGACAGGCGACGACGTATGTGACGACTTACCAGGAGTCTGGCAACTTATTAGGAATGTCGTCAGTTCCTCATCACTTTCGACAATCTCTGCCTTAGGTTGACTATGAGACATGATGGCTTATCATACATGTCATGACTTATCAGAATTATCATTACTTTTTCACTTCAAATCTCATTCCCTACCTAAGCGTAACAATAAGCCTGACAGCTTATCATACTTCTGATGGCCTATCACCGATGTCATCATGAAATCCAGCTGAAGCCCATTCTCTATCTAAGCATAACGATAAGCCTGATGGCTTATCACACTTCTGAAGGCCTAACATAGATGTCGTTTTAAATTCTAGTTGAAACACATTCTCTATCTAAGGCTGACGGCAACTCTGATAACTTATCACAAGGCTGATGACTTATCAGACAAGTCGTCAGCTATACTTCCCTCTCTACTTGCTCAGAAATCAACTTTTTTACTTCCATTATAATTGTTTCTTTGTATCTTGACTTTTACTGCAATATCAAATAGAAAACAATCAATAATGACAAAAGTTTCTTAAGACATTGAAATTTTCTTAGTTAAAAGTGTCAAATGTGTTAGCCTCTGCTCACACATCAACACCTTCAAATTAAAATAATTGATAATCCTCAAGCAACTAAAACACAACAAGGAGGATAAAGAGTACATTCGGCAGTTAACCATCGATATTATTTCAAAATATCTTCACCATCTCCAATGTCAATTAATTTAAAAGCAACAACTGTGCAATTATTGTAAAATAACAATGCGACACACAGGAATCAAGATATGACATCAATTCAGCAACAACAACCATGCATATACCATGATTACACTATCCAAATAAGTTAGCAGCTAGATACATAACCAGTGTTCCCTCACCACAAAGATGTCCCACTCCACAAAGATGTCCCACTCCACTTATATCATACATCACATATGTAACCATGCGGACAGTAAAAAAAATCACTCTCAGAATGAAGTTTCAATCAATGTATGCCAAACACCATAGGCTTACCATTATTTTCATTACAAAAATTTTCAGACAGGTAAGCTAGGATCACTATAAGTCTTCTCTTTGGCTTGTAATATAGTGTAGGGTCTGGTATGATACTCAATGATATTTAAAGTTACTGAGCCTCCTTGACATTACACTAGCTTCTGGGGTCTCACTTATTAACCTTTTTCTATTCTTCTCTTTTTTTGATTACACATATTTAGGATGGGTGCGCTCTTTTATACAATCACTTCTTTTTTCAGAACTTTTCTTTTCTTGTTCTTTTCCACTGCACCCAACTTTTTGTTATTCTTTTTTATTCTACCATTCTTCATACTCATTTTACATCATGCAACCTTATAATAGCCACCCTCAACTTAGTCCATTTGCCTAAGTCAAGGTGCATAGTGTCCAAGGAGGACCAGAGGCAAAATAGGTTCATTATAATATAAATGAGATAGTGATAGGTATCATAATAAAAAACAAATAGGCTATTTATGCTCAAAATAGGGATCAACGGGTATTATTCATACAAGGAAGGTCATTTAGGCTAAAAGTAGAGAGTATCAAAAAGGCCTATGATCCCTTCCTAACCCCTATCTTTCAATCTAGGTAAGACTAATCGGGAAAGTTCTTGATTCAACATACAAAGAGAGCTAAGTAAGATCTCACACGAACATGGCGCACAAGTATATCACAAGTTTTACTTATCTAGTTCATGTAATTGTTTAGCAGTGATTATCAAGTCACTAGAACTAATACCATAACAAGTTGCACAGTGGTCACATTTAGATGCAAATCACACATTTAAATAATCGAACCATTTGAGAGGTGTTCACAAAATAACAAAAATACGTTAACTACCTCAGGTACTTGTATTTCTCCTAGTTAGCTATAAAATGTTACAGCAATAACTCACCCTACACCCTCAACTTAAAATTAAAGAAAAGATGAACTAAGGGTTAGGGTATACCAGGAATAGATCAACCAAGAGAATCATGGGTCCCTGACCCTACTACTGTATCCTCAGCTGCCTTATCTCCATCAAAAGCCTCCCTCTATTATGATACATCTGGCCTAGCAGTTGTTGGAGGCCAACTAGTTAAGGCACCTGTGGCTCTCACTTAGGGCCTCCTCCTATTTCTCATTTTTAGCTAGGGACTTGATCATCGACTTCTCTGTATCCTGTTTTTAGCCTTCTTTCTTGCCCTTTTCTCCTCTTTACTTTATTCATTGCTATCAAGAATTTTTCTCTTACCCTTATCTTTCTTCTCACCCTTTTTCTTCTTTTTCTTCATTGGTTTCCCCAGGAGATCAAGCAATTGGATTTTGCCCTTAGACTCATCAACAGCTGGGTCTGCTGACGCCATAAGTTGGTGCTACTATAATACTCCAACATCCACCTTTACCCTGTACAAGGCTGATCTAAATTGTGCAAAGTCTAAACCCAATATTTCTCTTAAACGTGTATTAAAATGGTTTTCTAACTCATCAATTCGACTGGGCAAGACTCGAAAGGGCTCAAGTGCGACCTTAATCCTCTTGTCTATCAAAGAGGAAAATTGCTTGGCAAAATGATATAGCTGAGCCTCGCACCACTTGGCTTTTTTGGCCACTCTCTTGAAATTCATCAGGCTAAAGGCAAATTTTATGGTAAACACAACAACTGAAGGATTTGTTTCATTTCTAGGCACTCGGTCTACTTGTGCTTGGGATGTCGATGTTGCAGCTTTAGAATCCGGCACCTCTACATTAGGTGCTGAGCTGGTATTTGTAACTAGTGGATCTGTTGTAACCCTTTCTCCTCTGTCAAGTGTCAGACTCGACTGATTTTCATTATATAGGATGGGGTTGTGGGTCGTCATGGCAGCCAGTTCATTGTCTATCCCTACAACCTCAGGTACATTGGTTGCCTTGCACAACCTTATAATTAGAAAAAGGAGAGGATATGCCATGTCAGGCCTTGAGACCTAAATTTTTATCTCCTTATCAATGATTTCTCTGAAGTTCAAATTGAGTTTAGCCACAATACTTGTGACCAGTATTGCTCTATCATCTCTAAAGATGTTATCTCCTTCAGTAGGCATCAAATAGGTGCGCACTATACCCCACCATAACTTTGCCTCTTGAGTCAGGGAGGCCTTGAAAATCCATTCATTCCGGTTGGTCATCTATTCATGTTTTCCTTCATCTATGACAGTGGCTAACCAAGACCATTGATTTGTATGATGCTTCAATCGAGTGTAGAATGTACATAAAGTGGCCTGAGGAGTGAATTCGGGGCTATGAAGAAATCTGTTGATTGTTGTTTCTAAAAGATCCACCACCATATCCCGTACTGGAACTTTATGCAACAAGGGTTGATCTATAGATTTCTCCTTTTCTTTGCATATGTTCTCCTATCGAGCCTGATAGTATGCATAGGACTCCCAAACTAGTGTAGGCCAAAATGAGCTTCCTTCTTTTGCGGTCCATCCCAGGTCGTAGTCTTAAAATTTTTGCTCTATTTCAGGATATCTGCTCAACCTAGTAGTGATGATCTTCTTTTCTTCAAAGATTGGCCTTTCAATGGTCTTTCTTTTAGTTATGAGAAGCCCATCATAGAAGATTTTCTGTGCCTTGGGAATTTTCCACCTAGCACTATCTTGGACCTCAGGGTTCTTGTATTTAACCAGAGTTCCCTGAATCGAAGCTTCATCCACTTATTTCTCAGATGATGGTCCCTCAAATTCAGGTTGCTCAGATTCAGCATGCTCTCACTCAGGCTTCTAAGAAGCTATGTCCTCAGAAGTTATACTGTCAGGTAGTGTTGTTGCTTCAGTATCACTTTCTTCACTCACCTCCACCTCAACTGGTGAGGAGGCGAAGGAATTTTTGGGCTTTTCTTTTTCCTTTGTTTCCTGAGCAGTGGTTGCTCCTTCTCATAATCGAAATCCTCATCGAAGCGTCTCTGAGGTACACTCCCCTTTGTCAGTTTCTTTGTAGGTTTGGGGATTTTTCCTTTGGGTGCCATTATAAGACCTGTAGCAAAAGAAAGCACTCATTTATCACTCATGATCATCCAACTTAAGAAGTTCAGTCATTATAATTCCATATCCGTCAAAAGAGGTTCATAGTTGTATCAGATCAAATTTGTGATGACATGTTTTGATAAGTCGTCACAAATGTGATAACTTATCATTCGTGTCGTCAGCCTTAAATAGAACAGGCTTATTTTTCTTAACTTGTGACGACATAGTCTGATAAGCCATTACAAATGCGATAGCTTATCAAACACGTTGTCAGCTCAAATACAACCTCCATCTCAGTTTTAGTCTTGATTATCAATCCACTTTCTTCTAAGAATCACATGAAGTTGTGTTCTTGAGCTAAGCCCTAGGTTTTTTATGCACAATGTAGCACTGTACACCATAGATTCTATTTTTCACATAATGGCATGTTAAGCTTGTCTCAATCCCTTTCAAATTAATATTTACCTCAGTTATATCACTTACCTAATAAAGAGAAAAGTTGAGTTATGAGTATACCCGATAGGAGACTTCACTTGGTTACGCGAGTGACAGGAAGTGGTAGATGAAAAAAGAGTTCTTGATATTGATTTCAAACCCACACTTCATAAGGAAGAATATTTTTCTTGTTTTACTTAGAAATTAATTTTGAAAAGAGTAAGTAAATAAACTAAATATGGAATGAAATAAAACTTAAAGAAAACAAAGGAGATACGCAGGAAGGTGAAAAAGTTTGACTGTGGGTCGGGTCAAATTTTTCAATATTTGGGCCCAAGATTACCCAACAGCTTATCAGATGTCTGATAAGTCATCATAAATGTCATCAAGCTTAGGCAGAGCATTGCCTTCTTTTTGGATTTTCTGACAACATATCTGATGGCTTATCATAATTGTAATAACTCGTCACATCTGTTGTCAGGATCCTTTGGCTGATTTAATAAATTTTTACCTAGAGCCATGCATATCTCTTCACTTCATTATGCTTCCTATCTAAATAAATTAAAACACTTGTGTTTAAACATAAAAATTTTGGGTTGCCTCCGAATAGTACCTGATTTAATGTCGCGGAACAACTAGGTTATCTTGACTACTCAGACTTCGTTGAGACACCATGTTGCTACCTCTATCCCATCTTCATAAAACACATCCACGATTAAGAAGAAACTCATCTCCTTTTGCTATGTGATGGATGAGTGCATTTTGAATCTTTCTTCTTTGTCGTTGAACCTGAACTTTAGCTCATTCAACTCCATGTCCATTACTACTCTCCCAGTAGCAAGGAATGGTCTACCCTAAATGATTGGTACTTAAAAATCCACCTCATAGTCTAGGATTATAAAAACAGTAGGAAGTATAAAGTCAGCGACCTTTACCTATACATCATGTAATATTCCTACGGCCGCTTTACAGACCTATCCGCCATCACCAACTACATGTTTGTCGGAGGAGGATCCCCCAAACTTCGCTTTTTATACACGGCTAGCGGCACCAGATTTATGCTCGCCCCCAAATCACATAAGGCCTTAGAAAAATTAAGAGACCCACTTGTACATGGAATAGTGAATGCTCTAGGGTCGTCCTTCTTCTGCACTATGGATCGTGTAGAAATAGCACTACAATGGTGGAGATTATCCTCCGGTTCATAGCTCACCGCTCTTTTCTTTGTCTCAATGCCTTTCATGAATTTAGCATACCCTGACATTTTCTTGAGTGCCTCCACCAAAGGCATATTTATCATTAACTGCTACAACATTGCCATGAATTTACTATTTTTTGTAACTTCAACCTTCTTTTTCAATCTTTGAGGAAAGGGAGGTGGTGTTCTTGGGAGAGTTTTCACCACTACATCCTTTTCCTTTTCCTTTCCTTGTTTCGGAGCTTCTTCAGAACCATCCAGCTTCCCAAACTCTACTGGACATTCTTCTTTGGGTTCATCATCTTCTTTAGTTACATCTTCAATCAAACCTTTGCCCACAGAAGGGCCAGGTAATATTTTACCACTCCTAGTGTTAATTATCATACATGAGCAATTATTTCGCGGATTCTGAACTATATCACTAAGTAATATTCAACTTTTCATATCGTTTTGCATTGCGAAGAGTTGGCTCATACGCTTTTCCAGCTGTTTGACCAAAGTGAAGTGCAAGTTTACCAACTGACTCATAGAGAACAGATCGATGGTCATTGTCGTCAACCTTGAGTTGGTATCCTTTACTCCTTTTAAAAATTTAGCCATCATGTCCTCCTGGGACATCTTTTTAGAACTTGTTGTAATAGCCCCACAATTTCCAGGAGGGACATATAATCCACTCCTATCATTATTGTTCTTCCTATTACCTTGCTCCTACTTATAGCCAGCCTTGTCATAGTAAGTACGACCTTTATTTCCATGGATATTGCCTCAGAAACCCCCTAATTATTTACTTAGTTCGCCTCTTCTTCTAAGTCAGACTCCATTTTGCTCTGCGATCCTACAACCTTCACTTTCTCAGTTTTACTTTATAGTAAATGCTTGGTTAGCAAGTCCATCTGCATTTTTAGGTGATCCATGTCATGATCACGCTCCTCGTCTCTTATGCGTTGTTCTGCAGTCATACTAATAGAAACAGTGGGTCTTGCTACCACAGAGTCCCTGGTATTCTATGCCTAACTTTATTTGGTCATACTCTCAAGCATTTCAGAAGCCTCTGGGAATGTAAGATCAATAAACGAACCACCAGCAACATTATCTACAATTTGTTTCATCACAGAGTTAAGAGCCCTATACAAAGTCTCCATCAAGTATATGTTCGTCATGTTGTAGTTCAGACACTGCATCAACTTCCTTTTGAATCTCTCCTAGGTTTCGCACAACGATTCAATTGGGAGCTATCTAAAGTTGTTGATCTGATCCCTTAATTGTACCCTCCTGGAAGGTGGAAAGAACCTTTCCAGGAAAGCTCTTTTCAACTACCTCCAGTTAGTTATAGAATTGGGTGTGAACTCATTAAGCCACAATGTTGCCTCCCCAGATAGAGACAATGGAAGCAATCTCAAATGGATTGCATTATTACCCACTCCTGGGTTATCAAAAGATTTACATATGGTGAGAAAGTTTACCAGATGTGAGTTCAGATCATCCCAAGGAAGGCCACCAAGCAACCCCTTTAGATTAAGGAGTTGAATCATAGTACTCGTAATGTTGAATTTCACCCCAGGTTCCAACGGTAGAGAAATAATTGCACCTGTTGCACCTGCTCTATCCTTTCCTTCATCATCATGATTAATGTCATATTGGACCGGCTAGTGATCTTGCCTTCCTCAAAATGGACGGTTCCTATTAGCATTACACTGTACTGGTGCAATTATTTGTTCTACATACCTAGGGTTACCAGGGTTTAGCAACTCCTCTTCTCCAAAGTTGTCATCCTCAGGATTTGGATACCATACTTGTTGACCATCATTCTGCACGTCACCTGAGCTCTAGCTTAGACGATAAACCTGTCAGCCTCCTACTGGTCTACCATTCTGCCGATTAGTTGTGGTTCAAGATTAAATGGTAATAATAGTTCTTCGAAACTTCTGGTTGTCAGCATGCACCCCAAAAGCCCTACAGGAAAAAAAATAACAAATAAATGTAAAACAAGGAAACTTGACAGACAGTCAATTAGCGCAACAACATCAATTTACAATCGTACTCCCCAGCAACGGTGCTATTTTTGATAATGCTCAAACTACACCTCTCTTACGAGAATGGAAGCGATTGTTGTCAATATATAACCCAGCTAGGTTAAGGTCGAATCCCACAAGGAATATGGTGTAAATTAGAGTTATCTGCAGGTTAATCAACTTATAGTTATCAGTTTTCTGTGAATGGGGTTTTTTGGAAAAGTAACAAATAATTACTTCTCAATTTAGTATTTGAAATCTAAATGATAACGAAAACCATAGTTATGTTCACTATGGATGTTGGGATTTGATAGACGCTAGTAACGGTTCAAGATTGTTGTGGTAGGTAGGAACAAGAGACTATCCTTGTCGAAATTATGGCTAAATGTTTCTCAACCTATTTAGACATTTAACTACCTAATTCCTTCGAACTTAGGGAATTTATATTTCATAAAAAGATGTTATCTCAAGATAATTAATCTTGTTACAACATTAATTATTAAATGGAAGTTTGATACTTCCAAGTCCCTGTTGATTATTCACTTCTTACTAGGGTTGATTTCTTATCTCAAGAAAATCACCAGTAAGCAAGGCCTATTGTTTTCAACCAATAGTCAGAGTATAAAACAATGGAATTAGAAAAAAAGTTTCTACCACCGTTACAATCTTGAACACTTAGTTACGTTACAAACCAAAACCCATAGATCCCACAACTTGAATTAAGGGAATTTAGCTACTCATAATAAAATAATCAAGACAACAAGTTGTATTCATAGTTTGATAAATGAACTTTAATCAAGATGAATAGAATCAAGTATTTCTCAAATTTGATTCACAGTTGAAAATCCCAAAACAATTGTAATAATCTCACAAAAATTAATTGTAAAGTTCAAGTTAGAAAACTAGAGAAAAGAGATTCTTAAAACGTCAGTTCCAACCTTTTTTTAAGAAAACCCTAACATATGCTTTCAATACTTCATCCTAATTATTGAAAAAAATTATAGATCACAGTATTTTCTAGGACAGGTGACGACGTGTGTGACAGTTTACCAGGTGACTGACAACTTATCAGGAATGTCATTAGCTCCTCTTTGCTTTTGACAATCTCTGTCTTAGGTTGACGATAAGACGTAATGGCTTATCAGACATGTGATGACTTATCAGAATTCTCGATGCTTCTTCACTTCAAACTCCATTCCCTAGCTAACCCTAACGACGATCTTGATGGCGTATCACACTTCTAATGGCCTATCACAGATGTCATCATGAATTCCAGCTGAAGCCCATTCTGTATCTAAGCCTAACGACGAGCCTGATGGCTTATCACACTTCTGAAGGCCTATCATAGATGTCACATATTCCAGCTGAAACTTATTCTTAGTCTAAGGCTGACAGCAACTCTTATAGCTTATGACAAGGCTGACGACTTATCAAACAAGCCGTCAGTTATACTTCCCGCTCTACTTGCTCAAAAATCAACTCTTTTACTTCCATTATTATTGTTTCTCTTACATCTTGAATTTTACTACAATATCAAATAGAAAACAATAAAAAATGACAAAAGTTGCTTAAAACTTTGCAATTATTCTTAGTTAAAAACCTCAAATGTATTAGCATCTGCTCACACATCAAGGACCCTTTTGCATTCAGTATACCTCACTTGCATACCAGTCATTCAATCGTACTGATGCATTTGTGCTATGGTGTTTTATACCATAGGTTTAGAGGCATGAACTCCAGATCATCAGTAGTATCCCAGCTTTAGCAGTCAGAGTCAGCAGTGAGTCCTCATCATTTGAGGATGTTATTATTTGATTATTTTGTTCCTTCAGTCCTTAGTTATTTTAGTAGTTTGGAGTTAGTTGGGGACATATCCCATCAACTCCATAGTTATCTGATAGTTTAGAGGCTTTTAGACTACAGTATGTTCAGATAGTTTATTTCAGTTTTGGGTATTTCTATACCCCGTTTAAGTGCATAGGTACAAATATTAGTCATGGGTTAGCTTGTGGTCCTTCGGGGTCATAAGCACCGTGTAGAATTTTGGGTACCAGATTCGGGGCGTTACATCAGACTCACCTTAGTCCCTAAACCTCTCTAAAATGATTTCTAGAAATGAGATGTAAACTGAGTGCCATAATTAGAAATAATCAAAACAATCACCACATGCATCTTAACAATCTCCTGAAGATGCAGCTTCACATAATCCTCTACCAAGAAGGTAGTCCGCACTGGCAAAAAGTGCACAGATTTAGTCATACTATCCTCTATGACCCAAATCAAATCATATAGATTCTAAGACCGAGGAAGACCGATAACAACGTCCATATTGATCTCTTCCCAATTTCACTTGGCCAAATTAATTTCTTGATACAACCCTTGTGGCCTCGTGTTCTCAACCTTAACTTGTTGACACACCATGCACTTGGCCACAAAATATGCCACATTTATCTTCACACTACTCCACCAATACATATCCTTAGGATCATGATACATCTTAGTCGACCCAAGTTTAACAACATAGCATGACTCATGTGCCTCAACCAAAATCCTTTGTCGCAACCCGTCGACATTAGGATCACACAACCTCCCTTGGTATAGTAAAATATCATCACCACTGATCTCAAACACCACTACCTTTTTCCCGCCAATGTCACTCTTGATTTTTATCAAGATAGGATCTAGCACTTTCTTTTCCTTAATCTTCGCACCAAGAGACAATTAAACCACTTTTGCACTACCACATAACTATCCTTGGAGTCCAATATGCGAACTCCAAGATTTGCCAAGCGGTAAATATCCTTCACTAATTCTCATTTTCCTTCCTCCATATAAGCCAAACTCCCCATGGATAACCTACTAAGTGCATCAACAACCACATTGGCTTTAACTAAGTTATAGTAAAGACTCATATCATAATACTTAAGAATCTCAAGACATCTCTTCTGCCATAGATTAAGCTCTTTCGTGGTGAACATATACTATAGATTCTTATGATCTAAAAATATATCCACGTGCACACTATACAAATAATGTCGCTATATTTTCACAACAAATACAACGGCCAAAAACTCAAAATCATGAGTAGGATAAACCCTCTCATATACCTTCAATTGCCTAGAAACATAGGCAATCACCTTGCCATGATGCATCAACACACAAACAAGACCTACCCAAGATGCATCGTAATAAGCCACGAAGCCATCATTTCCTTCCAACAAAGTCAAAATTAGAGCCGAAGTTAATTATCCTTCAACTTCTCAAAACTTCCTTCACAAACATTTGACCAGGAAAAATTGACCTTCTTTTGAGTTATGTTAGTCAAAGGAGCATCTATCAACCAAAAGCTTTCAAAAAACTGCCTGTAGTACCTGGCTAAACCCAAGAAGCTCCAAATGTCGGATGGAGTCATAGGTCTAGGCCACCACTTAACAACAACAACCTTTTGCGGATCCAGTATGATCCCTTCAAAAGAAATAATGTGACCTAAGAAAGTTCAATGTTCAACCAAAACTCACACTTGGAGAACTTTGCTTAAAATTATTGTTTCTTTAAGGTCTGCAACACTACATGGAGGTCATTAGCATGATCCACCTTACTCTGTGAATAAACAAAAATGTCATTAATGAACACAATAACAAAGAGATCCAATACTGACAAAAAACCTTATTCACCAGACCAATAAACACCATCGGGGCATTAATAAACCTAAATGATATCACCAAAAACTCAAAGTGCCCATACCGAGTATAAAAAGTCATCTTAGGGATATCCACTTCCCTAATCTTTAGCTGATGGTACATAGATCAAAGATCTATCTTAAAAAAGAACTTGTCACCTTGGAACTGGTCAAATAGATCATCTATTCTTGAAAGAAGATACTTAAGTGATGCATCGAATTCCTATCTAAACGCCAAAGTATACAACCTATTCCAACAAATACTATACCCATGAGTAGTAATAGAAAAAGATGCAACACCACCAGGTGTAGGAGCAAAAGATGAAGCCACACGAATCTTATTCGCCCTTATAGAAACGTTATTGACTGGACAATCCCAAAGCCGATTACCTTTATGACAATACTTAAAGTAACTGTCCTTTGCTTCATCGTAATAACCCCAATGAGGACGACCATAAAAATAACAAGGAGGGCATGAAGAAATCAACTAACCTTCGCTTGACTGATATTGGGCACCCAGCACATAGAAATTATCACCAGCATGATAATGCCTGTCGCCTGACTGGTAAGAAGCACTAGTAGTAGAGTAGAAAAAAGAACTCCCCCAGTTTTTTTCTGTTATTTTCCACTATCTTGACCACCCTGAGATAGAGCAACTCCCTAGTCAGAAAACCTGATACTCTTCCCATGTCTATCCCTAAACTCTACTTGCTTCATCTTTTCATCCTCTACTTGCTGCATATGAATAGTTAACCTAGAAATGTCTAAATATTTATTCAACAAGGCAGTCTTGCTCACCAAAATCAAATTTTGATTCAACCCAGAAGTGAATGTCCTTATTATAGCCTGCATGTCAGCCACTAAATAAGGTGCATACCTTGATAATTGATGAAACTTCAAGGCATATTCCTTGATAGACATTCTCTCCTACTTAAAGTTCACAAACTTCTCCATCTTTTCTTCCTTCAACTCTTAGGGAAAGAAAAGATCTAGCTAAGGTCTAGAGAATTCATCCTATATCGATAAATCCTCCATATCTCTTCTATCTCTATCCCACACTTCATACCACTAATATGCAACCTATTTAAGCTGATAAGCTACAAATTTTACCCCTTTATATTTGTATCCTATATAACTCAAAATATCTTTTCTATTTCATATAAGAAGCATTGTGCATCCTAAATACCATTACTCTATAAAATGTGGGAGGACCTATATTTATAAATTATCCTACCCTTTTAGCCTCAGTAAATAAAGCACCAGACATATCCTGCTTAGCTTGAGAAGCAACCAATTTAGCAATAGTATGAATAGACTGATCGAATTTAGCATTAGTTACCTTGCCTTAAGGAGGACTAGTAAAAACTAGTGGAACTCTCGAACGATGATGGATAGGACTATGAGAAAGAAGATGAACCCCAGATGTAGGATGCACCCCTTTAGAATTACCCCCTGATAGGATACAAATTTTTCCTTGTGTTCCAAATCTATGAGGGATGATAAGAATGACGAAAACACAAGGATTAGAGAAACTTCTAGGACTAAGACACGAAGATTGAAAATAGAATACTAGGAAAGTGAAATATTCCTAAATGCCTTGTAGCCTCTCCTTTATGAGTGTGGCGCGGAACACACCCCTAAAGAGACTTTACTCAACATAGATTTGTGGACTCCCAATTGACCATGATCCTAGGCTCTGATGCCAACTTGACATGACTTGCCCTGGGGCTTTGTTGAAATGGGCATCCTAAGTCCGACCAGGAACGAAGACCACCCCTGTTATCCAATCCAACCTCTAGTCTCCTACCCTAAGTTGGATAAATTTCGAGAATGTAACAAGATACTATAAAAGCTTACATAAATACTCTAGGATGAGATCACAACCATGACCAACCCAATCCAGTCCAACAATCCTATACCAATAATCTAAACATACCAAACCATACCAAAATAAGGGCCATAAAATAATCCATAACCAAGAACGTTTCAAACATAATATAATTAATCCCAAAATAAAATAGGATGGAACAACCAATAATATCATCCAATGAAGTCAGACCTTTATCTTATTCTAATGCCAAGGACAACACCAATATCGATCCCTCCTATTCCAAACCATAAAAGTACCATAAAGCCTCTAACCAAAAGAGTAACAAAAATCTAGGTAGGATATGCCCCCAACCATAGCCAAAACCAATATCCAAAATAAAATTAAAATGACTAGAAATATCCATATCATGAAATAAAGCCTTCCAAAAGGATAGAGGCTTACCACTTCAGTCCAAATATTGATCTAGAGTCAATCACTATATAGGAGGAGTAGAACAGTGGATTCCTACATAGCGTGGGTATGTAACCGCAAGTAGGTGGGGTTAGCGAGTGACCACTATCATGATCTCAAGGTAAGGATAAAATAATGACATATAAAAAAATACGTAAAATCATCCATATGCACAAAACCATATACATATATATACACAACCATGATGGGAAAACGGTTTCAGTTTAGAATGCCTTTAAAACCTTTACCTGGGTTGTATAGGTTTGCAGTCCTAAACTACCAATGGGCTATATGGGTTTAGCTCCCCAGACTGAATGGGCTTCAGTGCGTGTAGCCGCACGACTAGGGAAATATTCCTTGGGATAATTAGTACATTCCCCAAATATTGTGTGATATTATGCACATGGTCACCAAGACCAACCTCATATCAGCAAATATGACTTTCGAGTTTTTGGCCCCCCGGGACCTCTACATTCTATGGCTTTACTTCACATCCCATAATTATTTCCCAAATAAAACAAATTTTCAAATAACTAGACCATTATCCATCTATTAACCAAGGCCATTGATATTGCAATCATCATACCAATCCTTACTTGTATGTATCATCCATAACAAACTATTTGTAGGTTTAAGGGGACTTTGAAGTGCCCTTCCATTTTCCCTATTAAACCACTTGGGGATTCTATATGCCCCATAAGCATAACTAATAGCCGTTTAACATTCCAATCCATTTTGACAAAGTGTAATTCCTTTACCAAGTTTTAAAACATGAAAGAGTTCCATTAAAAGTAGTTAATGCAACGAATATATCTTTATAAGCATTTTGTTAAACACTTTGGGGGCATAGTATGACCAAAAACAATTCTAATTACCATTAAAGTATTCCCATGCAATACAATTAGCCAAAACCACCATTAATGCACATATAAGCATAATTAAAACCATGGGAAACCATACCCTACCATTTAATATCAAAACCCCTAATTCATATTTGAATACCAAAATCATACAATTAATGAAATCATGAAAACAATCATAAAAAGCATGTCTTCAGTTTGTATTATCAACGAGGGAAGAGAATATGCCTTAAACTAAGATGATGGAAATAAATCACCAAGATGATAATGTAAATAAATCACCAAGACAAGCCCCGATTGATCCTTTAGTTGAAACCTTAGTTTCTCTTGCCCAAAAGCTCTTGTGAGAATTACGGAGTACATTAGAAATTTTCTTAAGTATTAATGAATAGAATTATAGAGTAAATAATCTACCAAGTTAGTAAGAAGTTGTGGGAAATTATTAGGATAAGTGGGGAAATATCCAGAATGCCTGCACTTAAGTTACACCAAAATCCTGTCACAGGGATACGATTGTTCCACATGATTCATACCCTCCAATACGATTTGTATCCTCCACTCATATCCTAGATAAAACATTGTCCTACATATATCTTATCTAACCAAGTCTCATTGACAGCATACGATCCATACCCTTCATACATACCCTGGCAAATTTACACCCAAGGAAGATTTAAACACTGTCCACTATACGAGTCCTGGGTATGAATTTTACCCTAGCTTACGACTCATAGTGAGCCACTTGTAGTCAAATTAAACCTAAGTAACCAAGTCTAAGATTATGATAAGGAACTAGATGATCTATAACCATCCATACGTCTCATACCCCTAAGTTGTATCCAGTCCAGTAACCAAAATCCATCCTACTAAAAAATACTAGTCAGTATACAAATGGACCATACCATCCATACCCCAATATATGGCTCGTACCAATGTGTCGTATTATGTCCAACTATAAAAATTTAGAAAAATTTTCTAATGTAAAAAAACCCAGTTATTTCAGGACAAGTTGTCCCACTATTATGAGGTATTGGATAGTTTTTCCAAGATTGTTATCTTAGCCATGCCCAAAATACCCCCAGTAGTGTGGCAGGGAGCTATTAGTCTTGAGCCATTGGGGATTATTTCATATTTTTTAGCAAGGAGACTTATTTCTAGGGGTTGTGAGTCTTATCTTACTTATATTTGGAATGTTAGCATGAAGAGTGCATCACTTGACCCTATTCTTATAGTTCATGAGTTTCTTAATACTTTCCCTACAAATCTACCTAGTCTTCCTACTGAGCATGATATTGTGTTTTTTATAGATCTTGAGTTGGTCACCCAACCTAATTTTATAAAACCCTACTGTATAGATCTTACCAAAATTAAGGAGCTAAATTCTTCGCTTTAGGATCTTCTTGGTAAGGGTTTTATTAGACCTAGTTTTTCTCTTGGGGAGCTTCTATCTTGTACGTATTGAAAAAGGAAGGTTCCATCTCCATGTATATTGATTATAGGCAGCTTAATAAGGTGATGGTGATGAACTTGTATCATATACCATGCATTGATGATTTCTCTGACTATCTTTAGAGAGCAGCGACATTATCTAAGATTGACTTAAGTTTTATTTACTAACAATTAAGGATTAGGCATAATGTATCTCAAAGAAAACCTTTAGGAGCTATAGAAACTATGAGTTCCTAATGATAGCTTTTGGGTTGACCAATACCCTAGTCATATTCATGGATTTAATAAACCACATATTAATGCCTTATTTGGATTCTTTTATGATAGTGTGCATCGACCATATCTTTCTATATCTTAGAAGTATAGAGAGGCATATTCAACATTTGAGGATTGTGCTCTAGACTTTGAGAGATCATAGGACTTTTGCCAAATTTCTTTAAGTGTGAGTTCTTGCTTGAATAGATGACATTCCTTGGACATGTGGTATCTAAGGATGGTATTGAGGTGGATTCAATGAAGAATAAAGCTATTTATTCCTATTCTAGGCCTACATCTACTTTTGATGTTCCAAGACTCACTTGTTTGGCCAATTACTATAGATGGTTCATTAAGAGTTTTGCTACTATTACAACATCGATTGCTAGGTTAACTCAAAAGGAGTTTCCTTATCGATGGTCTGAGGAGTCTGAGTTGATGTTTGGAAAGATCAAGGGATTTCTTACTTTGGCTCCTACTATGACTCTTTCCGTGAAGGGTAAGGGATTTACCATATATGTCATACTTGTGGTTTTAGTTTAGATTATATGTTGATGCATCAGGGTTGAGTTATATCTTATGCATCGAGGCAGTAAAAGGGGCATAAATACAACTACCCCATGAATTATTTGGAGTTGGCGGTAGTAGTTTTTGTGCTTAAGACTTGGAGAAATTATCTTTATGGTGTGGATTGTCAGATTTTAATGGATCATCGTAGCCTTCAATATTTTATGACCCAAAAAGTGCTTAATTCTAGGCGGTGCTGATGGATAGAGTTGCTTAAGTATTATGACATCATTATTTTGTATCATCTAGGCTAGGAGAACATGGTAGTTTGTTTCTTGAGCCTAATGGAAGTGAGTATGGGTTGCTTCACATATTTAGATTCTTAGAAGTCTTTGCTATGGGACATCATGTCCTTAAAAAACTTAATGGTGTGACTTGATATTTCCAACTCCAGGAGAATTCTTAGTAGTGTTAAGGTAAGGTTTACTTTATTTGAGTAGATTCAAAGTCGTCGGTTTGAAGATATGATACTTTGCATCATCCATGATCAGGTGTTGAGATATGTATCCAAGATGGCTACCCTAGATTCTTAGGATGTTCTGAGATTTGATGGTCATATTTATGTTCTAAGCATTACAGATTTGACTATATCAATTATGCATCAGGATCACTTCTCCAAATATTCCATTCACTTGGGTATAGTTAAGATATATATAGATTTGATGTAGCATTACTGGTGGAGTGTTATGAAAAGAGATATAGTAGAATTTTAAGATTGTTACCTACGTTGTAAGTAGGTGAAGGTCAAGTATCATAGACTTTCTATCTTATTTCAAAAATTGCCCATTCTTAACTTGGGGGGAGTGGATCACTATAGACTTTATTAATTGTTCCGCTTGCACTTCTAGTAGTTCTGATGCTATTTAGATTATTGTGGATTCGTTTACTAAATTGGCATATTTCTTTCCTATTCAAATATCCTTTAGTGTCAAGAGGTTAGCCCATATCTATGTTTGTGAAATAATCTATTTGTATGGTATGCCAATGTCTATCATTTTAGACTAGGTTTAATGCTCACTTCTAGCTTTTTGTATAGCTTTTCAGGAAGAGTTTGGCACTCAGGTGTATCTTAGTACAGCCTTACATCCTTAGACTGACAGGAAATTAGAGTGGGCTATTCAAGTTTGCAAGGATATCTCCAAGCTTGTATTATGGATTTTTGAGGTCAGTGGGAGAAATAGTTGTTTTTGATGGAGTTTGCATATAATAATGGGTACAATTTGAGTATTGAGATTACAATATTTGAGGCTTTATATGGTAGACAATGTTGATCTCTAATAGGTTAATTTATTACATCTGAGGTTAGACCATGTGATGTTGACTTGCTTCAAGAGTTTTTGGATAGATTTAGGGTAATCCAAGATAGGTTGAGCGCAACTCAGTGTAGGTAGAATGCTTACGTAGATCATGGACTCCGTTCCTTGAGATTTAGAGCTGGTCAATGGGTATTTTTCCATGTATCACCTATGAAGGGTATGATGAAGTTCTGGAGGAAAGGTAAGCTCATCCCTAGATATATTTAACATTTTGAGATCCTTTGCATAGTTGGAGAGGTAGCTTATAAGTTAGCCTTACACCCAAATATTGCTGTTATCCATCCGGTTTTCCAAGTTTCTATGTTGTCATAATATATTCCAGATGTATCTCATGTGCTCAAATAAGGCTTAATTCAATTGGACGAGTGATTAACCTTTATGGAGGAGGCATTGTTCATACTAGCCAATGATGTCAAGGAATTTTTCACTAGTGAAATTCCAGTTGTTAAGCTTCAGTGGATATACCACCTAATAGAGAAGGATACTTAGGAGATATAGTTAGATGTGGACCTAGTATCCTAACATGTTCGAGTCTTCATGCATCCGAACCCTTTAGTTATGCGAGAAAAATTTCTTTTAGTAGTGTATATTGTAATGACCCTCCAAGTCATTTTCTACATCCGCTCATTTAAGAATTTAATGGTTTCCAGTAGCTACCCCAAGTTATTTATAACTTGCTAGCTAATAGTTTAGTTACCTGATAGTTCATTTCATTTTTAGAGCTAATTCCTTGTTTTGAAGTCTTCGCTGGTTAGAATTTGCTATTTGGCAAAAACCTCAGTCAAATGACCTCCTATTCCAATTCTAATTGTTCCAAAAGCTTTGGAATGTCGATTTTAGGCTAGGAGAACCCTTGGTTCAGTTCCTAAGGCCTCCAAAACCATTTTTGGCTATTGGTAGAAAGTTTAGAAAAATGCTATATAGGTGTGGGACCCACTTTTTATCAAAATAACCTCGGATGGTCTGGGTTGAAGATTCTAACTCAGAGAGTTCTTCTTTGCATTAAATCCCAGTGGTCAATGAATATTTTGAGGTATTCCCTGATGAGGTTCCTAGTTTCCCTCCCAATAGGGATATTGATTTTGGCATTTATCTCATTCGGTGAACTTATTATCTTTCTATTCCCCCATATATAATGGCTATAACTGCGTTGAAAGAGCTTAAAGAGTAGGTAAAAGATCTCTTAGATAAGGGTTTCATCTATCCTATTATGTTCCCGTAGGGTACACCAGTGTTTTTTGTATATAAAAAGGGTGGTTCCTTTTGGATGTGTATTGATTACATACAGTTGAACAAGGAAATGGTAAAGAATAAGTACCCTCTCCTAAGGATAGATGATTTGTTTATCAGCCCTGGGGTGCTAATTTTTTCTATTAGATTGATATTTGATTTGGGTATCATCAGTTAAATATTAGGGAGGTGGATATCCCTAAGACAGCATTCCATACATAGTATGGACATTTTGAGTTTTTGGTCATGGTGTTTGTTTTGACTAATGCCACAGCGGCGTTCATAAACTTGATAAATAGGGTATTTCATCTATTTCTTTATATGTTTATGATTGTCTTCATTGATGATATTTTAGTGTACTCTAAGAGTTAGAAGGATTATGCTGATCACCTCCCCATTATATTGCATACCTTAAAAGATCAGTGGTTATATGCTATGTTCTATAAGTGTGGATTCTGGTTGAATGTTGTTATGTTTTAGGTCATGTTGTGTCTAGTAAAGGGATAATAGTGGATTCTCAGAAAGATGTTGTGATTAAGAGATGGCCTAGACCCACGACTCAAATTGATATATGCAGCTTCATAGGTTTAACCGGTTACTATAGGAGGTTCATGGAGAATTTTTCTTTTATTGCTGCTTTATTAACCAAGTTTACTCAGAAAAAGGTAAAGTTCTTGTGGTCTAATGCTTGCGAGGGTAGTTTTGAGAAGCTACAAGATAAGTTGACTTTAGCTGCGATTGTGACTCTACCAGAAGGTACCGAGTGTTTCATCATCTATTGTAATCCATCTCAGGTTGGTTTGGGTTGTGTGTTGATGCAACATGGTAAGGTAATTTATTAGGACTCTAGGTAGATGAAGGTTCTTGAGAGGAATTATCTGACTCATGACTTGGAATTATTACCTGTGACATTCGTCATAAAAATTTAGCTTCACTATATTTATGGGGTTTATGTTGATATCTTTTCTGATCATAAGATCCTGCAGTATGTGTTCACTTTGAAAGATATTAATCTTATGCAAAGGACTATGATATAAGTCTTTATTACCATCCAGTGAAGGCTAATGTAGTTGTTGATGCTCTTAGCAGGTTATCCATTAGGGAGTCTAGCTCATGTGGATAAAGATAAGCGGGAATTGGTGAAGGATATTTATTATTTGGATAACCTTAGAGTTCATCTTTTGGACTCTTAGAATAGTTGTATATTTGTTCAATAGGTAGGGCAATTACCTCTTGGTTCAAAAATAAAGGAGAAACAACTATTAGATCCCCTCTAGATAAAGATCAAGGGTGATGTTTCGAGATTGGTAGTGATGGTATCTTGAGGTACCATGGGAGGTTGTGTGTTCCCAATTTTGATGGATTGTGAGGCAGGATTTTGGTTGAGCCCCATGCATCGCTGTATACGATTCATCCCGGTATGACAAAGATGTATCATAATCTTAAAGAAATGTATTGGCGGAATAATATGAAATGGGATGTAGCCGACTTTATGGCTAAATGTATGGTTTTCCAGCAAGTGAGAGAAGAGCTACTATGACGCCCAGTGGTCTACTTTAAGAGATTGAACTCGTAGTGTGGAAATAGGAGATAATTAATTTAGATTTTTTATTGGCCTTTTGTAGTTGCAGAATTAGTTTGACTCTATTTCAGTCAACGTGGGTACGATTACTATGTCTGTTAACTTCTTTCCTATGAGGACTACTTATTCTTCCAAGGATTATGTGAGGTTGTTCCTTCAGGAAGTTATAAAGTTGCGTGGTGCACCTATCTGGATTATTTTGGATCATGGTAATCAGTTCTTATTGCATTTTGGCGCTCTTTTCAGCATTGTTTGCGGACCATTGTTTGAGAGCCTGTGTGATTGATTATGGTGATAATTGGTTTGACCATTTTCCTTTGATTGAGTTTGATTTTAACAATAGTTACTATTCTAGCATTGGTATGTCCCCGTTTGACTCATTAAATGGTAGGAGGTATTGATTTCCTATTGGGTTGTTCAAGGTTGTCAAAGAGGAATCATTGGCCCAGATTTGGTTCACCAAGCTATGAAAAAGGTGAACGTAATTTGGGATAGGCTTAAGACTGCTCACAGTTACCAAAAGGCCTATTCGGGCGTGAGGTCAAGGGCTTTGGAGTTTGAAGTTATATAGATTAGGTGTTCTTGAAGGTATCTCCAATGAAGGGAGTAATGGGTACGGGAAGAAAGGGAAACTCAATCCATGATATATTTGCCCATATGTGGTTTTAGAAGAGTTAATAATGTTGTATATGAGTTGGAATTTCCCTCTAGCATGCGTTCTATTCACTTGGTATTCCATGTGTCTATGTTCCAAAAATATATGGGTGATCCTTCACTGGTTGTCCCTTTGGAGGACATTGATATTTCGGATTTTTTTCCTATGCGGAGGTCCCAATGAGGATCTTGGATAGGCAAGTTCGTTAGTTGCAAATTAAATATGTGGCTTCGGTAAAGGTTCTATAGTGGAACAAAAATTTTGAGGAAGCTACATGGGAGGCCGAGGAGGACATGAAGTACAAGTATCCATTCCTATTTTCGATTGCAGAAAATCTTGCTTGACGTATGTGATAGTTCTTGACATATTTTTTTCTTGGTTAATGGTGGATTGTGAATTCCTTTGCATGTTTTTTTCTGTCCTAAAGGTAAGAGTAGAGACTTTTGAGGGATAAATCATTCTTGTGTTGCCTCGTCCCATCACTTAAGGACAAATGATCCAAAGTGTGGGAGACTGAAATACCCCTAACTTTGGCCCTTGCAAACTTCTTGTGTCTTGAACCATCTAATCATCATACGACTCATAACCTTGACTCGAATTGTGGGTACACATCTAGGACCCTAGTCACATATTGGTCAGTATCATATTGGCCAAGTTCTTTTCTTGGTGCGAGAAGGTATTATACGAGTCGTATGTACATGATATGAGAGGTAGGGTCCAAATCGTATGTTGTCAAGTGTCTAACCTTTAATTATTTTCATGGGGTATGACTTATAGGGTACTAGTTGTATGTTTAGGGTATGAGTTAGTCTAAATAGTTGTATGTTGGATAGAATGTAAGTTATAACTTTTTGATCAAGTTATGAGTAGATGGTACAACTCATATTATGTGAATACGAGTGAGGGGTCTAACCGTACCCTCTTGCATCCTTTTTACAGGTTTTAAGCTTATGGTATTTCAGACATTTTTGACCCAAGACCTTCAGACCCCATATCTTATAATACTTTTTGGCCATTCATTCTTCACTTTAGAAGATCAAAAAACTCTCTAGAAACATCTCAAGGTGATTGGGCTAGGGTTTCATAAGTGTGGTCATCTAGAGGCTTAAGGATTGAAATCTCTCAGTGAATATTCATAACTTAGGAATGTGACTCTTCCTTCATTGTTAGTTCACAAAAATCGTATTTTTTAAACGTTTTTCTTGAATCATAATAGTGATTTCAAAATCCATGATTGAGGGTTTTAATGTATAATGTTGAGTATTATTCTTGCATGATTTCACTTGTGTTATATATGTTTTCGATGATGGTTTTGAATATATGGATGCATGGTAGTTGTGGTTTAATAAATACATTATGGTTAACCCTAACATAATGGTTTTTTACTTGAATAATGGTTTGATAATGGTATGCCCTCAACCTATTTGTGAAAATGCCTACAAAAAGAATCTTCTCGTATGATGAATTATGTTTTGAACTAATTCTTCGCATAAGAATGTTAATGAAGGATGAATGGTTTATAAAGGTCTTGATGACCATAAACTGAATTGAATTATGATTTCAACTAAGGCATTGACGTAATAATATAAATGGTTGGTTAATGGTTTTTGAGGGCCTTGTTAGACGTAAGTTGATTTGAATTGTAACCATGGTGGTTTAAATAGCTAAATGGGTTTGATTCCCTAAATGATGCATTGAATTGATTTCTTGCATAGATAATGGGTTTCAGTCCCAATGGTAAATGATAATGGTTATGGCATGTTGTACGCTTGCAAGTGGGGTTGGTGTGATGATACCAACGGGATGCCTTTGGTAAGTAATTTGACTAATTGTTGTGCATAGGTGTAAAGAATGCTTTAATTGGGTTTTAAAGAGAGATATGTATATAGCTCATGAAAGTGGAGTCTAAAGGACTAACACTGGAAACTGCACTAGCCAGCGCTAGCCAGTACGGGTGTCTATATGAATGGGATGTTTGAGTCCCCCTACTAGATATATGAATAGGAGGTTCAAGTCCCCTATATCATATACATTTGTGCTATAGTTAGCTTTATTATGTTGGAGGTTTGAATCTCCCATAAAGGTAATTCGGATATAGATATTCTCTAGTTAGTGCGGCTATACACATTAGGGGCCCTCAAACTAAGGGAGAGATGGACCCATATAACCCATGGGTGCCTTGGTATATGACAGTTAAGATATACCACCAAGGTTAATGTTTTCAAAGTGCATGCTAAACCTTCGTTTCGAATGATGGAATTACTTTATTTCTATATCCCTGAGTTACATGCTAGTGCTCCAATCACTAAGCATCTACGGATAGTGTATCCCCATGTGATGCAGGTCCCAAAACTACTTCTACTTTACCTATGTAGTGATCAAGTATTCGAACGGTTTTTGAGCTGAAATTGAAATAATATGCTTCCATATATGAAAGAATTCATTTCATATTCTTATTATCCTATGTTTTAGAGTTGTTCAAAATTTTGATTTGGATATTTTTGGGGGCATGTCCCGACATTTTATGTACTTTGGAATCGTAAAGGCTTTGTTGGATTACTGTGGACTTGGGTATGTTGTTTACAGTGGATTGGTTTAGACATTTCATAAGTTGTGATAAGTCTTATTCTTCATTATCTTGTTATGTATCAGAAGTCATCCGACACTTCTTGTTATTGTACTCGTTAGGTTAGGTTAACGGGGTTATCTACAGTCTACGTGGAACATGAGATACCCATCACGTGTAGACCCTAGTTTGGGTTGTGACAGTATGGCACACAAAATTTTATATTTTCATCAACTTTTTCAACTTCTATTTCCTTTTAAGGCATGATCACTGATTATTTATTCAAAAATAGTGTATAAATTTGAACTTTTAGGATTATTCTCGGCTTTTACACAAAAGTTTGTTGCTTTTTACACAATTTTCAAGCATATTCAAGTACCCACTCACTTTTCTTTGTTAAAGAATAATAACATACTAGTAGGAGCCTAGAAGTTTACCTTGATTTCAAGTTATGGAAGTAGAGATGCGAAACAAATTTGATAAAACCCTAGCCGTTAAAGTTCTTTGTGCATGCAGATGATGGACTAAGAGGGATGTTTGCCTTTTACAGAATTAAAGGGGAAGTTGGAGTGTTAAAATTTTGAAGGAGATATAAAATTTGAGAAAAGTGGGGAATTATATTGGGTTTGAGGTATTTAAATATGTTGGTAGGTTGTTCCAGGTCGGATCTACTTGGGTCCGCCCCAGATTTTGAAAATTCAAACCTAATTTTTTTTGTCACTTATGGCACCACCTGGGCGGCAAAAAAATCTCTGTCCCTCTGAGCTTTTTGTTCTGACATTTATAACACTACTTACGAGGTCATAAGTTCTACCTTTGTAAGTGGGTTCATAGGTAAAAGTTTAGAGATCCCAAAATTCTCAAAATTTTACAGCATGAAATAGGCAACTCTGACTCTAAGAGCTCACCCTATCTCTAGATATAAACACAACACAAACGTTTATCAACGACGGCAACTAGAACATGGATCTAACCTAGAAAGGTATAGAAGTGTAGTATGTGTACCAAAACCACGAGTACTCAGTACACATCATCGATAGACAAAGCTAAATCATGATATAAATGTGATAAAATGAAAGATAACATAACTAAGACAAAGTAGAAGCAAACCTTAATCATCTCGAACACCATGGAGCATAAATAGGTAAGTAAACTAAAATAATAACATAGCATAACATACATAATCAACTCAAGCAATCGTAACTACAAAATTTGTTCCCATATGCCAATTGGTGTGGAAAAGTAAATAACCCATCATAACCCTCCATATGCATGGAAGGTACTCAAAAGATAGTATAACCCACCACCATCATTTACTAATTATCAATATACCACTAGAGTCCATTCACATCATGCTACATTAGCCATTTTCTCATTTTCAAACTTAGCCAAATTGCAATTTTCAATCTCATGCCCCGATATCGACATATCAGTATAAGTATATCATCATATCATAATATGAATATCAAGACTTGAATCGGTAATGTAATCATTAGCCGGACTTGAACCGCTAAATATAATCAGTAGCTGAACTTGATCTAAAAAATATATCATCAATGTGATAATCATCTTCTGGACTCAAACCGGGTAACTATCATCAATATCATAACAATTCTCCTGATTTGAACCCATAATTATAAATATATCAAAGTAATTAATAGTATCATCAATAGCATAAATAATAGCATAACCAATAGGCATTATGTAACGCCCCGAAAAATGGGTCCTGGAGCATCACACGGTGCTTGAGGCTACGAGTAGCCCCAAGCTAACCCTTTGAGCCATTTTCATTCAGTTCAACACAAATCTATGGGGTTTCCATAAATAACCCTCAAATATCAACAGAGTAATCATCATCCAAGAATAAAAGAATTTCAAAAAGATAACAAAATACGACTTATTAGTCAACTCCCAACATCTATACTAGTCTGACAAGCCTCTAAGAAAATTAACAAAACTAGCGAGCCATTGAGATATGCCCCAACTGAGTCATACTTAATTATCAAATGTAAATAATTTCGCGAAACCAACATCAGACATCACGTCCTCAGAATATGAGGACTCACCACACCAAAGGATGTAGAACAGCATGCCCAAAGAATCACTGTCAAACCTGGAACTGAGCACCTGAACCTACATTCTGAGAAAATGCAGCCCACATCCGAAGATGTTGGTTAGTACCATGGAAAGGAACCGAGTATATGGGGTTGTATGCAGTTGTATAGATATCATCATCATAAATATTTATAAGAAATATGCAAGATGTATGAAAGACTCGCATAGCCCGAAGAAAATCATCATAATCATGATAGGATGAAGGAAGTACAATAACACATGTGAGTCATCATATAATTTTTCAATCACTTTCATTTCATCAAGAATATCAATTCTCATAATGTAAATATCATTTAAATCTTTCGAAAGAATAACTTTCACAATTCCACTTTTAAATCACTTCACCATTCACCATAGACACAAGGAAACACACACACACTGGGAGATCTTCTAACCGACATAAACCATGTGAGCTACATGGAGTCCAACCTTCAACCCACGTTGGGGGGAGCCATCCTATACTTGCCATCGGAGTAGGACTATCGATATCAAATCGACACAAAATAGTGATCACTATAAAAATCAGCCTCAAGCTCCCTCCTATGGGGATACGTAGTTCTATGGAAGTATGGCCGCTTTATACCTCCCACTCGGTGCTAAAGATTTCTCCCAAACTTAGCTCAGATCATTTCAAAGACAATCCACAACAAAATAATTTAAGTAATATATAAATATACATCGGGAGCCATCATACTTCCCATCTATCAAAATCAACCACGTTGTGAATTTCTTTCACACTCGAGTTCAAAACAACTCCATTAAAACCAAAAGGTCAAATCATTCAAAATATCTCAAATAATCAATATCATCGTGCTTATAACACACACTTTCTCAAAAAAACCCAATTTCCAATGGGGATTCACGACCCAAATATCAAAATTATGATAAATATCATTCAAGATTCATGCTTTATATCTCTACACATGTAAATTCATCTTTCAAAATCATAAACATCAAGATTTCATAATAACAATCATAAGATATGGGATCATGCTTCAAATTCGTAAAAAAATCAAATATAAATCATGCCTTTGTAAAGAAAATTACTTTTGGGCACAAGAACGAAAGAGAGTTCTTGTTGAAAAACCCCACATACCTTGAATGATGAACTTTAGATTGACACTCATTTTTGAGATGTTAATCGTGCCTTTGAATGATGGTTCTTGGAGTTCTTGAAATAGGAACTTGGAATCTTGAATAAATTTACAGAATTAATGGTGAACTTTGGACGTTCTTGAAGTTGGATGTAGGAGCTTACGATTTTCTTTTTGAGGGAATTTGATGAAATATAACATATAATGCTTCTAATAGGCTTTAATATACGGTTTGGA